>NC_031799.1:327122-376553 GCF_001522545.3 Parus major | reverse complement strand
GGAATGAGACATTCTTTAAGCTTCCTTTCTAACCCAAACCTTTCTGTGCTTTTAGGAGCTTTCCCAGGAAAAGCTAGCTGTGCTATATCCAGATTATAGCACAGCTGTGCTATATTCAGGTTAACCAAGGAGGGAAGTCTGAGTGGCACCATCTGACAGTCAGAGGGAAGCCCCTGGTGCCAGGACAATGCAGGACCCTCCCTGCAGGCATGCCACCCCCCAGGCTGGGCTCTCACCTCTTCCCCACTGTACTGCTTCAGGCAGTGCAGGAGGCGGCACGTGTTCGCCAGCCAGAACGACGTCATCTCAAAGTCATTGTGGTGCTTCTGCAGAGACAAAGTGAAAACATATGAGATCCCCCTCTCCCTTTCACTGGGGGGTGATGGCATCACAAAACAAATTTGTTTTGAGTTTCCCCACCCAGAATAAGGCAGTTTTCCTTCTGCAGCTGGGCAATATTAGCTCTTCTACCCTGCAAACTTTTTCTTTTTTCTTTTAAATCTCAAAATTCCAACAATTTCATTGCTAGGGATACAATTCTTTTTCTTCTAAAAAGGGAGGCTCTAAGAGTGATTTGGCTTGAAAATCACTGTGAGAGCTGAGTGTCACACACACTTGGGCATGGCTATTACCACCTGACAGCCTCTCAACCCCGAGACAAGAGCAAATGAACACCTACCTTCAGCACTTTCTTAACGCCATTGATGGTGGAGGTGAGCAAGGAGTGCACCTTCTGGTCATCATTGATGTAATCTGCGTGTCTGATGCACATGTAGAGGATGTAAGCAGGAAGGCAGGGAACAGTAGCAGACACTGCCTGGGGCTTAAGATCTAGAAGATTTGACAATTAAAAAAATCAAAATCACAAAAAAAGCAAACTTACATTTCCCTGATTTGACAAGTGAAGCAGAGAACACCTGGAGTGTAACCAGGCAAACCTGTCTCCCTTCAGACCTGGGGAAAATGGTTCTGCATTTTTGGCTCTGCACATTTTGGCTCTGCAATTTGCATCCCTCTTTGCAGAGTGGAAACAAAGCCAGATGTTCAGCTGCAGGACAGAGGGGGCTGCCCCAGACCCTCAGCACTAGGGCTTGGGAGGGCAGCCCTGCCTGCACTGAGGTTTGTGACACCCCCTGCCATTTTTCCTTACAGATGCACAGCAGAGCCAGAGCTTCTTTAGCATGTAAAACCCTACCCCAGCAGCACACAAACCACCTTAGAACAGCTCCCTAAACCTTTCAGGAATACTTCCCACAATAAATCCTCTCTGAATTTATGACACATTCAATCGCTCTTTCCCTCAAGATAGGGAACCCTAACGGCAGCTGCAGGCATTTAGAGCCTCTAAAGAACAAGCTTGTCTGATTAGGAGAACTTCACTGCCCACAGCAATGGGCTAGCACTGCTCTATGAACACTTTTTGGATCCTCACAAGGCTCTGCTGGGGTTAGAGTTGTAGTAAATACCAACACCTAGCCAGGGAAACCTGACTTCTGAAACAGAAGCAAGTGAGGGAATGCTGCAGTAACTCTGACCAGACTATGCAGTGCAGAAGAGCTCACAAGTTCATTACCTGTTGTCTGCTATTACCTCATAAACTGAACTACCTTTGTTCCACTGCTGTGGCAGATCCCAGGGGTCTGTCCTTCTGCCACCCCCTCCCCATCTATCACATCATACGAAGCTCAGCAGGTTACTGCCTGCTCTGAAAACTGTAGCCTTGCTTTGTGTTTCCCATTTTTTGCTATCCCTAAGGGGTTGTATCCATACTGATCTATCTGCTTAGTGCAGCACTACTTTACCTACCCAAACTACCGTCACCACAAACACACAGCCCCAGAAGGGATTAATGGAGAAGATCTATTTGTCTACCTTAATTTTTTAATCTCAAGTTTTTGAACTCCCCCAGGCACGAGAAGGAGCAGCCAGGCAGAGAAGCAGAGCAAGTTCCCCACCTGTAATGAGGTTTCGGATGAGGAGTGGCTCATCTTCTTTGTAATATTCCAGCATGCCCTGAAAATCCTTCTCCTTCCTCTGGACAGCAACCTGCATGTTCCGCTCATGCGACCTCCTCTCCACTGGCACCATTGTCTGGGATGCTGTGAAGAGGAAAAGATGATCAACACCTGGCTGGCACCTGGAAATCAACAGCTACTCAGGCCCTCCACTGGCCTTAGTGGAAAAGTCAAGAAGTTATATATGAAATTCCCAATAATGTCATCAGCTTTGACAGGCTTATAAAAATATAAACAATCAGGTACTGGATCACCATGCAGCAGAATTCTGACTCTGAATGAAAGAAGTGCAAGACTTGTACTTAAAAGAGGAAAAAATGAATTTTTTATTTTCCGAGAGACCACAGGGCAGAAGGAAGCAACCCTAGTGTATGATTTTCATAGAGTGGGGAAAAAAGCAGGCAGGCAATGCAAAATCCCTAAGCATGGCATTTTCTGTCTGCCTGCAAAGCTGCAAAGCACGGTGGAACACTGCTGAAGTGTAATAAAGCAGAAGAGACCAGCATGCAAATACTGCAGCAAGCAGCATGCAAATCACACTGACAGAGAGCAGCTGGGAGAGCCGTGGAAACCCTCCAGTTATTCGGCTTAATTTCACTTAATGCCTGGTTTCCAGAAATTAACTCATGAGAATGGGGTTCTCTGATTAATCACAGCTTCTCTAGAGAACAGGAAGGGCTTTGTATACAACACAGATGTCGCATTTAAGGGGCTTTCTCATTAAACAGAACATACATACACATTTTGATACTAAAGGGTCATAATCCCCCCCCTTCCAAATTGACAGATAAGAGCATTTTCTTGCTGGCCACTGGGCTCCTTTCTGTATCTCTGTCTGTGTCACTGCATTGACTGCAATGACAGCAAAAAAGTTTCCTTAAATATCCTCCAATATTTCCTTAAATATCTCTGTATCCCCTGGTACAGGGTCAGTGTCAGCTCAATGCCTGCTGCTAGTCCAGTGCCAGAACAAGCAAAATCTTACTTTCATAGAAAGAAAAAGAATTTAAAAAAAAGACAACCTGAAACCAAACCCTGCAGCTCCCCAGGGCTGGCCAAAGGAGTAAAACACAAGTGAAGTGCCCCCAAACCAGTATATCCCAACACACAAGTCACCTTCAAAATCTTGGACCTTCTTCATGTAAATCTTCAGCTGCTTCTTCAGCTTCTTTTCATTCTTTTCCAACTTTTCCAGCAATTCCTTAAGATCCTAAAAGACAGAAGATACATTTAGAAGAACTCCCAACATTAAACCCAAGAACAACTTATTTGGGCTGTTAGAGGCTGAAGTCTGGTCTGTGCATCACCAAGGCATGGTGTGAGTATCTCAGTGGAAAAGGAGCACCACCCACAGCTGTTAATCACATTTAAACAATCTTATTTAGATACTGGAGCTGTTGGAAAAAAGGCAACAACTCAAGAGGTGCCAACATTCCCTCCAGACCTTGCACACAGATACAGAAGGGGAGAAAAGGAAAATTTATGATCATTCAGGCCAACTTTTTGGAGTGGCAGCTGCCTTTCCACACTTCCAATAAAAGCAAGTGAGATGAAAGGCCTGTGCTGCCTCTGTGCCTAGCAGAGTAGAGGGGTCCCCAGTGATCTCATTTGGAAGGCAGTGCCACAAAGAAGACAGGCATAAAAAGCATTTTAAAAAAACTTAAAGCACCTGTGTAGTCACAGAAGTCATACAGCCATGGGTCATCAGCTCAAGGCCAAGTATGAACACTCCTAAATGCACCAGTGGAATATACTGATGGATTCTGCAGAGCTTAGGAGGGGTTAAACAGATCCCAGTGCCCTTCCCTCCCTCTTATGCTTCCTATCTCCTTTCTCTCAAACTGTTTTTTGCCCTCTTTCTGTGTTTTCAGCACAGCCTCTTACCAGGTTTTCATTGGTCAGACGTGTAATTTCTTGCTGAAGTCCTAACTCCACCTGGACCTCTGGAGAGAGCTGCAGAGTCTGCAGGAATGCCTGCTGTTGCTTCTCCAGCTCCTCTTGCATTAAATCCACCTGGTTTCTCAGAGCTTCCATCTCCTCCTCATGCTCCCTTCTCTGGTCCTGGAGCTGTGCTTCCAGCAGCCTGAGAACAGGACCACACTGATCAGTCTGTGATGTCACCATGATGGTGGTAATCACCATCTGAGTTTAGATCCTTCAAAATCGGCCAACTTAGGAGATACTCTTAGCCAGCCTCCCTATAAAACTGACAAACAAGAAGCTGTTATTGCCACATTAGTCTGTAATTTGCTATACTGCAGATGAAATACTTTTGAAATGAAGAGATATTAAATCAAAAGCTTGGGTTTTTTTAGACAAATCCCAAAGCACCCTTTTTTCTATAACTGCATTGAACATCCAGGTCCCTTTACTTGCAAAAACCAAATACATGGCAAGAAAGCAACACAGATTAACACCTGCAGGCTTTGTTTCCAAGAGTTCAGCTTGAAGGACATTTGTTCCTGTACTCCTTTCCTGTCAAACATAAATTCTCACTCTTGAAAACTACCACTGTCTAAAACAGAATGCCTTTCTTAAATCCAGTGGAAGAATGATTGATCACTGAGATGTCAACTGCAGACACCTGTGCTGATGGTGATAAACCTGGCAGGTGACAGGGTAATTGATTTTTTAAAGAGTGTTCCCTACCTTCTGCTACATGGAAATCTCCCTACAGCCCACCAGCTCTTACCAGAAGACTGAAGTGACTCCAGAAGGTATGAGGACTCTGAGACAGGGCCACCAAGCCAGAAACTACAAAGTATAGTCCCAGAGTATACAGGACAATGGCAGCCAAGGGAAGGAATGACCCAAGGGGACAACCAAGCCCCTGCTGCAGCTCACGGATGGTCAGAGCCAGGGGTCACCTCACACCCAGCTCAGAGCCTTCTGACACTGGATGGAAACAGCAATCCTCAAAGATGAGGAAGATTCTGCTGCTGACAGCTTCACACTGACCCAGGACATGCACAGACACAGAGCTGGGCCAGTGGGGAAAAGCTGCAGCCCTCTCTGGTCCACAGGGAAACGGATTGTGATCCACACCTGTGAACCATTTCCCTACAGGAACAACTACACACAGAATTTGTTGTTTTGGCATTTTTCTTTAATAACTTTTATAAAAGATTGCATGCTTTCAGGGAAGATTTCTGAATGAAAAGTACTAATCATTTCCCTGGGTTGTTTTGTGTGGTTGTTGTTTTTGTTGCCTTTAGAAAATTTAACAACACAATTTCTACTCCCACCTTCTAGCACAAGACAGAAAAGCATGTTTTCCACCTATAGAAACACAGGCAATAATGCAGTCAGCCCCATAATCCTGTCAGGATTTATATTCTTAATAGGCTTGAAAAATACAGACCCACCATGAAATAAGTATTAAGTACTTAATTTTCATTTTATTTCTTCCTACTAGGATTACTTTGGATAATCCATGAGATGCCCTCAGAAGAACATGCTCCTTCTATGAACCTGGGTTCCTACTTTCCTTGGAAAAAAACATGAAATAATCTGTTATCTCCTCCTGTTACTGCTTGGTTTCACTCTGATACCTCTAGATGTAACCACTTCAGACTACTCTCTACAAAATATTTAAATTTTTCATCTCTTTAATGTCCTTAGAGCTCTAATAAAAACCATATATATTGGAGCCCCATAACCACCAAGCACAAGGGTGATGCAGGACAAGAATCCAGGAGGAATATTTGTATTTGCCCAGCAGAGCAGGACCTGAGGAGAGCTGTGGAATGATGGCACTCTGCATCCACCACGTGCTTTTCTCACCCACAGACAACACATGGATGGGAGCACAAAATCCCCAGGATCATGCAAAGGTGACAGCACTGGGACAGAAGGCCCTCCCCTTCCAACAGGTCAAGGACTGGGAGAAAACTGCAAGGTGCCACATTTTAGTGGCAGTTTGGGGAAAAAAAAAAATAAATGTGAGGGGTATTTTGTCTTCTTGGAGATCCCAGCTTCCCAACCCCTTCATCACCCAATTTCCCATTAATGTCACATAATCCTTACTGGATCACAGCTCAGGCATTAGTAGCAACAGCCACCACCAGCAATGGCCAGCTGGAACCATGACTTTCTGAAAATTACAGGAGGGTCTCACTTCCTGCAGTTTGGAAACCCTACCTCCAGAGAGGACAGTGGGCCCTGCTCAGGACCACAGGGCAACAGCAGAGCAAGAGAAAGAAACAAGAGGGCAAGGAGAAGGGAGAAGCAGCAGCGGGGAAAAAAAGAAAGTGTTTGACCTGGCAACTTGCTTTAAACCTTGGTAAGCCAAGCCGAGCTCTCCGTCTTCATTGAGATACCCCCAGTCCTCAGTCTTGCTAGAAATAAAGGACAGAAAAAGGAAACAAGAGGACAGAGAAAGACAAAAGGTCAATTGAAAGAGAAGGGGAAAAGATGCAGAACCCTTATTTACTTCATTCAGTATTATTTTTTAGACCACACTTTCATTGCACTGCATTTCTTTTTCCACCACAGGGAAGGAGAGCCCTGCCCTGGTTGTGCCCTGTATGACATTTTAATTTTTTTTTTTCCTCCATCTCTTTCCCACTGCAGAAACTCGTGCTGGTCTAAAATAAATTCTACTCCTTCTACTTCAGCCAAGGGTTTCCTCAGTGTTTGAGACAACACATCTTTCCTCAGAGCAACCTTTTGTCCAAATACCACATGTATCCACACAAGATCAATCTCCTCTTTATACATCCAGGCAGAATAATGGCCAAAAAAGTCTCATCTCACTTTAATACTTTTAGCAGACTGGGTTTTTTTAGTCCCCTTTTAGCAGATTGTTTTGGGTTTTTTTCTCAATTTATGTGAGGTAAGAAGATGATTTATGTTCTTTAATGAGGTGCTGAACACATTACAAATGAGTGATGTAGGCTGATCAACTTGACCAGAAACACTTGTAACTTCAAGATTTTACATGGCTTTGATGTCAGTTAGAAAAGAGTGTTTGTTTTAAGCAATAACAATTTTAAAAGTAAGCAAGGAAAACATCAAACTTAATATATCATTATATTTTTAAAAAAACCACAACCAACCAACCAAAACACAAAAAGCAGAAAGCCAACACACACTCTGAAAAGAGCTGTAGCAGATGCCATTCCCTGGCAAGGGTATCTCTGCATATTTCAGTGGAAAAGCACAACACACAAACATTCATGAGCAAATTTTCACAGGAGGAAAGTAGTGAGAAATGTGGTGTTGCAGCACTGCTTTGAAAGGGCTCTGGAGGTGGCTCACCACCACAGACAGCTCGTGCATCTTTCCCATGCCCCTGCTCGAGAGCACAGCACTTCTCAAAACTGGCAAACATTTCAGGCACTGACATTTGCAAAGTTCATCTGTTAGAGCCACATGTATGAATTTAAATTAAAACCTTGTTGCTATCCCATGTGTAGCAGGTTTCCAAAAGGGTCTGCAGGATGACAGATACAGGGTCCATACAAATACAGATTTATTGCTCTCATTTGCATGGATTTACTAACAAGTCTTTTTTTTTTGGTTCATCTAATCTTAGGAGGACATGTCCTCAGGCACTGAAACCAACAGAAAAAGCAAGGAGGATACCCACTATTTATTGCACATCAGAAACCTGTGAAATCTTACATGATGAGCTGCATTTTTAAGAGATACCCTCCTTGGAAAAACAGCTTTTCTTCCTTTTTTAATCACAGGCATTGAAGTAAATGAGGAGAGCAGCTCAAGAAAATGTCATTATAAGAATAATACATAAAAATGCTGATTTAATGTAAACCTGCACTAGGAAATAAGCATTCAGTCCATCTCCATCAACACAGCACTGACTCAGAAACCACTGCGTTCCCCCTTCTCCCAGAAGTTCATGCTGATCAAGACATAAAAAGGGGTCCTTTCAATGTAATTAGAGTAACTGGCAGCTGAAACATAATTTCATAAAATGCTGGGTAAATCCTATTCTCAGATAAGGCTGGAGAGAAGTTGAAAGGGCTGGTTCACAAAGCCATGTTTCCCCTTTATCCTGATCTTGGAGGCACATGTCTGGGGAGCAGCTGGGACCTGCAGTCAGCAAACTGTTCTCATCAAAACCAAAAAATTCCTGCCCAAACACCTCCCTGCCCTGTGAAAGTAGCTTAAAGGAGGTGTGGGTACCCCAAACCTGGAGATGCTAATTTCAGTGTCTCCAGCAAATTATCCTCCCTTCATAAAGAAGGAGCATTTCACCTTCAGCCACAGATATATCTTTTTTAGTCAAAAGGAAAAAATAATAGTCTGCATTACAGACTAGATCTGTGGCAGAGTGGGAAGATATCCACTGGAGAGGGGGAAGCAGAGATATGATATGATCTCCACATCATGGTCTCTCCCAGCTGCAAAAGCATCCCTCATGTGAAGCCAGCATCAGCTCTTCACCTTGCACATCTGCAGTGGCAGGTGGGATGTGCCCCACAGGAAAAAAAAAAAAAATACCCCTATACACAACAGAAATCACTTGGAAGCTATCAAGAAAGCTAATTTCAAAGACACAGCCTGGTTTACTTTGAGTTGCCAGGTTATTATCTCTTAACACCATCACTTGGTCTCAAACTGACTCTGCGTTTCCACCAAGATCAAACAGGCTTGAAAGAATGAGCCAAGAACTGAAACAGGGAACAAAAAGCCTACTTAGTTGTAGATTCATTTATTGAAGCAGAAAATGAGGTAGGAGCTAACTTGATGATTTTCCCCTTAGCAGCTGAAATCCAGCAGAATTTTGAAAAAAAAAAAAATAAAGGAAAAAAGAAAGAAAAAAGCTGAGTTTAATGCATTTATAAAGAAAAGGCTGCTTTCAGTTCAGACTTGCCCTTGACCTGGAATCAAAGGGCTTTCCTCTGAAAGCTTTGTCGAGAGAGAATTGTAACATGGGCAGGGTTAGCAGCACCTGGCACAGTTCTTCATGGTTTCCTCCTGCTGTATATAGAAGTGCTGCATTATATATAGACATGGAGAGAGCAGAAGGTTGATCTCCCACCAAAATAAAGCCATGCTGTCCTCAGCCTAAATAGCTAAGACATGATGGCTTGAAGCTAGGAGCAACTCCTGGGTGGAGTGAGGTTTTATCACATCCGTCAGCCTGGGCTGGTGAAGAACCTCCACCTGGTCAAAGAGCACCCCAGACAGGGAGGCAAAGAGCAGGTGACACCCCTGAAGGACTGGGCCATCCAGAGGGACCTGGATAAGCCCAAGCAGTGTCCCAAGGCAACCTCATGAGGTTTAACAAGGCCAAGTGCTGGAGCTGCAGCTGGGTCAGGGCAGCCCCCGGGATCAATCCAGGCTGGGGATGAGCAGAGGGAGCAGCCCTGGGAGAAGGACCTGGGGGTGCTGGAGGTGAGAACTGGACCTGCCCCAGCCCTGAGCCCCCTGTCCTGGGCTGATTCCCCAGTGTGGGCAGCAGGGGAGGGGGGATTGTGCCCCTGTGCCCCTGTGCTGAGGTGAGACTCCACCTGCAGAGCTGCCCCAGCCCTGGGCAACACCAGCACAAGGACGTGGAGCTGCTGGAGCCAGCCCAGAGGAGGCCACGCAGCTGCTGCCAGGGCTGGAGCCCCTCTGCTCTGGAGCCAGGCTGGGAGAGCTGGGGCTGCTCCCCTGCACAAGAGAAGGCTCCAGGGAGAGCTGAGAGCCCCTGGCAGGGCCTAAAGGGGCTCCAGGAGAGCTGCCCAGGGACTGGGGACAAGGCCTGCAGGGACAGCACCCAGGCAATGGCTTCCCAGTGCCAGAGGGCAGGCCCAGCTGGGATATTGGGAAGGAATTGCTGGCTGGGAGGGTGGGCAGGCCCTGGCACAGGGTGCCCAGAGCAGCTGGGGCTGCCCCTGGATCCCTGCAGTGTCCAAGGCCAGGCTGGACAGGGCTTGCAGCAGCCTGGGACACTGGAAGCTGTCCCTGCCATGGCAGGGGTGGCACTGGATGATCTTTAAGGTCCCTTCCAACTCAAACCATTCTATGAAAGAGAAATGGGAGTGCTTCTTGCAGAGAAGGTGAGAGAAGTGGCTCTTGTTTATATATCCCACTTCAGAACTGCAACCCCACCAGAAAAGCTTCCCATTAAAATATTTATTGATTAAGATTAGAAAGGGAAGGCATTTCTGTTTCTCATGGTGACACCCTTGGGTATAGAGCTGTGCAAGTACAAATTCAAATCTGTGCTAGGGGAGGGAATGTTAATTTATGTCTACAAACACAATAATTCAGGCTCCCCAAGCATTTGTCTTCATCCATTTTATTGCTATCCACACCAGCCTACAGCTTAAAAAACAACCCAATAAACAGACAACTGCACAGGGAACCTTGTAATGGGGAGGCTAGTGGTGCTTAATGAGCCACTGGATAAATCACTGCAGAAAATCAGGGTTGAGAGCATATAGAGCTACTGCTGCTGTATTTCAAGAGCCAAGCTCCAGTCAAGCTTCACATGAGAGGCAGATGAGAGAATAATGAACTGACCCTGGAGACTGCAGATTTCCCCTCCCTAAACTTAAGAGGCCAAAAACTGCCAAGGCCAGATGACATGAACTTCTTAAAATTGCAGCTCATCCGTACAATTGCGAGGAAAGAGATTTGTTCTCCTGAGGAAAATTAGATCCTGGAAACTTACAGGCCCTGGAGGGATTTAAAATGCACGTGGATGTGGCACATGGTTTAGTGCTGGCCTTGCCAGTGCTGGGGGAAGAGCTGGACCTCAAGATATCTTTTTGAACCTAAATGATTCTACAATTCAATTCTTTCTGCAGAAGTCAATTGTGAAACCAATGTGTCTGGAGGAGGACTGGAGCCTCCTGGCAGGCTACAGGAGACAATGTGCACCAGTACGGCCAGATACCAATTTATACTGGGGACCAGTGACACGCTTGGGTCAGACACACGTCCTGTGAAAGCAGCAACCCTTATTTTGACTCCTTCACCAACCCCTGAACACAAACTAACTTTCCCTACTCATGCACACTGGAAAATACAGGGAGAAATTAAAGCTGTGCCAAACAATGGCATTTCTCATCTCATTTCACACGGGTATGAGCACACACAGCTCCAGGAGAATGCTGGAAAGGACAATGAAGGAAAGAAGAGAAAGTTTATAGAATTCACTAAATGACCAAAACTCACTCCTTGCTGCAGGAAGCACACTGAGCTCCACTGATTTACTGACAAGAATGTGATGTGCAAATGAATCTCATCACCTCTACTGCAGGAGAGGCAGAAATTTCATCAGCAAGTTCACTTCAGGAAAGCAAATATTCAATGGCAAATTGAAAAAAACCACAAAGACTAGTCGTTATCCAGGCAGACATGATGCTCAGGTGTGAAACCAATGTCACAGGAGTCCTGGACTCCAACAATCCCCACTGCTCCAAGCCTCCCCAGGCCTCCAGACCTGGTGAGTGCTGGGCAGAGCCTCAGTTCAGCCATCAGGGTTTTGAGCTCCACTGAATGGGCCTTTCTTCACATTCATACAGGTGTGAATAAAGTCCTCATTAAGTCAGGTCCCAGCATGGAATATTAACAACCTTCCACAACCACTTTAAAAAGTAGCAAATCATATTGTGCTATTAAAAACCATTAATCCACAATGGCTGGGTCTTTTTCCTTGCTGAATGGAAATTATTTAGTGAGAAAAAGCTTCAAACATCTGTATTTGTCAAGAGAAAAAAAAAAAAAAAGATAAACATTCAAGTTCCTTGAAGTAAAATAAAAATTTAGTTTTTGTATTATCAGGCTGTTTTATCCATGTAATTTCTTCTTCTTGAAAGACATTGCTTTATTATTTGATATCCTCCTGGGCAGCTGCAAGGACTGATTTAATGCTTGGCAATATCAGCTCATTGTTACTGTGAGGGCAGGCACATGTTCAAAGTATTAATCCTCATTGAGGTAAACCTGCAATAAAAGTTGTTCCTGACACCCAGCTTGGGTGCAAGAAAATCAATAATATGATTGAGTGTTTTCAGGGAATATATCATGTTTGTTAGCTCAGTTAACCACAACAGGCTTCTGCCTCTGGGAAAACCAGAAGGGAACTGTAGCATCCTCCCAACATGGTATGAGATATCTGAAATAAATAGAAACACAATCCCAAATCTTAGTCTTGCTGCTTTTTACATACCGGAAGAAAAGTCAAAACTCAGTTTTGCTCACTTCCATGTCTGCTTTTCCACCTGCTTAGTATCTGACTGGAACTAGGTGATCTTAAAGGTCTCCTTTGACCCAAACCATTCTGCGATTCTACAATTCCACAGGATGTGTGTCTTTGGTTTCACCTTAATGGCCCACCCCCGAGTCCGTAACACAATCTAGAGGCTGGTAGCTCTCTAAAACATGTTGATTTTGGGGAGGCTCTGTCTCTCAGGCAGAATCCCCGTGGTGTGGAGGGGTCTGTGCCACACTTACCGGTTGGTCTCACACATGCCCTGGTAGGCTTCGATCGCGTCCTCCTGGTCAACGTGCCGGTCACTGTTGGGCCAGCTGGCATCGGGGGAGATGTTCTCCTAAAGTCAACATGCAAAACAGCAACGTGACATCCTGCTTCAAAACTCTGCCTGGCTCTACAAGTTCCTGACACCAAACAACTCTCAACTATTTTATTAAAAGCATCTCTGGAGCATCCACCACACTCCTGAGTTTCTATGAATCCACACACATGCAGCGGGAGAGATAAGAGATGGAAGAAAGATGCAGTGATAAGAGATGGAAGAAGGATGCACTCAACTTGGGAAGAAGATAAGCAGGGTGCTTGGCTTGCCTGAAATACAAAACATACCAAAACCTTGAGGAATGGTACAACAGCAAATCAATAAAGACTGAGTTTCTGGAAAATGTGTCCTTCCATTGCAATCTGCTCTAAATACAAATCCCATCACAGCTGTGTGAGAGACAGGCTCCCTTCTTGCCTGCATGTCAGAAGAAACACATTACAGCTGCACCAGCCCAAAGTAAGCAGAATCTGGTCTAGAAATTATTTTCCCTCGCACCATTTCCTTGCAGAAGAAGATTATTACTGCAAAACATCACCAGGAATATGCTGAACCACACACATTGGTGCAGGGGTTGTGTGGGCTGGTTTACCCTCGTCAGGTATGGGGTTAAGCACCCCCTGGAATAATCAGATAATCCTGGGCTGTCTGAAATGCCAGGGACTGCATCTCATCCCCAGGCAGGACCTTGCGTACCCCTGCACAACCCTGCACGACCTCCCTGTGCCATCCTGCCCACCACAGCAGAAGTGGCATTGCTCAGGCAGCCAGTGAATCTCCACCAACAGAGGGGAAGAAGGAAAAGAAAATCCATTACCCTCTCCTTTACCATGTCTTTCCCCGTCTCCTTCTGCTGGGCTGCCTTCATGATCTGTGACCTGAGGATCAGCACCTCCTCCTTGCGCACCTCCAGCTCCTCGTTGGCCGATTTCAGCTGGTTCAGAAGGAGGTTGTAGCTGTCCTGCACGTCATTGGAGGAGTTGTTCTGTGTGGCATAGTCTGCTATGGCCTTCCTCAGCTCGTTGAGCTCATTTTTCAGCTTCTTGTTCTCTGACTCCAGCTCTTGCCTCTGGAAAACATCCAGCCATTAAGCAGTTTGGATAAACTGCCCTGTGGTGCCTCTTCCCGTTCTGAGATGTCTCTAGGGTGACTCAATTATCGATGATTACAGATCAATGCAAGCCAGGATCTGGGTTTTGCTGCCAGCCCAGCTATCTGTGGTTCAGCAAAGGATTTTGCTTTAGTCAGCAGCCTGTTGCTATTTAGTAACAACACTACAGAGTGACCCAGGGTATTTCTCATTCGTTGAAAATATTTCTGAACACAAAAGCAGGTTGTTAAAGAAGCTAAACATGCTCTTTTCTCCTCCACCTCTTTTCCTTCTGAATCAATAAATCACACAACCCCCACAACATTCAGCTCACCTTTCATATTCATTAGATCAGCTGGGAGATGCTGATTTGCACAAACCATCATAATGGCAGGTATCCCCCTGGGTGAACCATGGGTCTGTGAGTTCCCTCTTCTTTTCTCATACACTTTGTAATTCCCCCACCCCAGTGCAGTGTTTATAGCAGGAGGATTTCCTCACCCTGCTGTCTCCTCAACCACTGGCGTTTGACAGGCAGGGCCAACACCATGCTAGTCTGATGCCAACTGATTCTCCTGAGTAACAACACCTTTGCTGAGACAACTGAAGGGCTTATTTGCTTTTGCATGGCAGCAGAAGACAGAAGAATAGAACTCTGGCAGCTCAAACAACTTTCATTTTAGCCTTTCATTTTAGCATTTCACAAAGCTTTGTTTGCAGGTGGCAATGCAACCTTTGGCAGCTCTTTGCCACCACCCAAAACCCACCTGGAGAATCCTTGCTGCATCAAGAGCAGCTTTGCTGCTGCACATGGTACAGTCACAGAACCATGGAATGGTTTGGGTTGGGAGGGACCTTAAAGCTCATCCATTTCCCACCCCCTGCCAGGGGCAGGGACACCTTCCACTGTCCCAGGCTGCTCCTAGCCCTGTCCAACCTGACCTGGAACACTCCCAAGGATCCAGGGGCAGATTTTCTGGGAAACCGGTGCCAGAGCCTCACCACCCTCACAGCCAAGACCTTCTTCCCAATATCCCATCTAAATCTACCCAGTTCAAAACCATCAATTCTTGCTGTGGGTCACAGACTGGGTGGGACTCCTGGTGTCCTGCTCACAGCAACCCACCTTTCCTTTGCATGATCCTCCACCTCTGGCTGCTGCATGGTGGCACCCAGGCCTGCTCCCTCCCATCCCCACGCTCCCAGGCACCCCAACATGGCACAAACCACCAGCCCTGCGTCTGAGCTGACAAAGCCTGCTGTCTGATGTGGGGTCAGCTCTCTCCTGGGGCCCAACCCCCATCCATGTGGATTCTCCGGGGTCTACAACAGCACAGGATCATTCCCTACTGTCACCCACATGCCTCACTTCCCTGCTGCTTACTGCACCTTTCACAACCGCTCTTATCTCTGGGATATCTGCTTCACTATCAGCTTGGGCTGAGTCAAGCTAATGAATCCAAAAATGGCTGGGGGGGATGGGGGGCAATTTATACAATTTACACAGTGTGTAGCTAGCACAGCTGTGTAAACCCCGTTTCCATAGGAAACGGGTGTTGTAATTATAAATCCTTACAAATTATAAATAGCACGGCTTATCACAGCAGAGGTGTGAACAGAATAGCTGATCTGGCATCTGGGCAGCATGCTCCTAGCTGAACAAACAACATCAGTAATGGGGCATATTCAGGTATTTTATACCATCTGTCATGAAAAAACCAAAAGGATAAGAAAGGCCTTAGATCCAACAATTCCTCCACATTATCCACGGCAGAGGGAGTATATGAGACATGGGCTTTTCCGTAACTGTTGTTTAAAGCAGGAGCTGGAAGTGTGTGCATGGTGGAAATTGGTATCAAACTGGGTTTAACTCTTCCTGCTCCATGGAGAAGCATCACCCCTCACTGATCATGAAAGCAGTTACTTGCTTTTCTACTAAAATAACTCTTCTGTGGTTATTTGCTGTGTAAAAGCTCTGCTTTCCTTTTTCTTAACCTTCCTCCTCCTCCACTTTGTATCCCTTTCTCCCTCTCTTTTTTATAATGGGTCAGCCACACTGCTATCTCCAAGGACTGGTCATTCCAAGCTCTGCTCTGGTTAGAAACAAAGACGGGAAGGCCAGGAAAGAAAGCGATAACCAATAACCCTGCTCCAACAGCCCCTTCCATACACTCTTATCAAAGTTTACATTTGAGTCTATTCCCTGTCTCCCTGAGAATCAGGCCTTTCCATATTGTTTTCATAATTTCTAGCCACTTTCCCAGGAAAGTAACTATAAACATAGATGTTTATACATTTCATTAAAGATTTGCCTTTTGATTGACGTCTTTCACAGCCAGTACAGTCAGGAAAGTAGTGGCCTGACTATCCAATCCCTGGTCACTGTCAAAAATATATAAATACTGAAAAAAAACAGAATAAACTTTCTTCTTCTTTCATCACACTTCGAGCTGCGTCTGTGTGAATCATTTTGTGTCTGACAGTGACAATTCCCTACTCCTTTCTTTGTGGATTTCATGGAGCAGTGTTAAAACACCTTCTGTCCTCAGCTCATACATCCTTTTAGCTTCAGCACATGCCACAGATGATCAGAAGCTAAAATAAAATGCTATGGATGTGGTAAGAGATTTCTACTGGCAAAGTGAAAATTATCTTTCTTCAGTGTAGTCCAGTCATGCTTATTTATTTGACAAAATATCTGACAAATAAATTTTACCAAAAAATTTTACAGTCAGAATGCATTTAACTTGAACTCACACTTGTCCCAACATATGCAGTGTTAAAGAGCTCTGGCAGGGGTACTCGAGCACTAATGGTGACAAAAATAACTTCACTCTTTAGCAAAGGGCTTACAGAGCACTGCTGGGGGAAGTGTGAGCCTGCCTAAGACAGAGGTTAGCACTGCCATGCCAGGATTTTGCCCCCTCTCTTCTCCTCTGGCATTCTGCAGGAAAAGAAAACAGAATCCTCCATGCAGCTCATTTTATGATGAGCTGCCAAGTCTGAAGGATGAAACAAACATGCCAGGTATGCAAGGGGTGAGAAGCTGACTTATGGATCGTGCTCCTGCTTGGAATCCTAGAATGTGTGAGCTAGGAAGGACCTTTAAAGGCCATCTAGTCCAGCTGCAGGCACAGCTTCCACTAGAAGAGGTTGCTCAGAAACATGGAGTCAGAGCAAGGGCTTCTCGGTGTTTTCATTCCCACTGCCACTTTCCCAGCTTGAAAAAACAAGGAAAATTCATTTCTCACTGGCATGTCTAAGGGACATATCTCCCTGTTTTGCATTCCTGGATAATGATGAACCAAACATCTGGCTGGGTGTATTTTGGGACAGTAGCTTCTGAGAAACATATTTACCCATTACGAAGGACAGGTAACTTCTGCTTGTAAATTCATTTAATTTCACACATTTCTTTTCAGCCTTACAAAACTGAGAAACTTCAGACGACACTCTCTAATGGAGCACTGTTCCTCACTCACTTCCCTCCATCAGAATCTGCATCAACAACAGACTCCCCACCAGATGCTAATTCCAAAGGCAAACCCCTGCCATCATGGGTGTTGTGGCAGTAATAATTACAGTAATAATTACTCCAAGGCACCAAGCTGGAGGACAGCAGACACCTGTGAATTACCAGACCATGTGCTGGCTGCAGACACCAAACCTGCACAGCCATCCCGTAACATCCACCACTCGTATTGTCCTCCTTGAGGGGCTGTGAGTGACAAAAATGTCTGAAATGGGACACAAAAGTATGGAATCTTAGAGCAGCAGAAATTGTTTGAGTTGGAAGGGACCTTAAAGCTCATCTTGTCCAAACTGAAATAGATAATGTTTAGATCAGAAAGGAGGAAAAAATTGCTAGCTGTGAGGCTGGGGAGGACCTGGCACAGGGTGCCCAGAGAAACTGAGGCTACCCCTGGATCCCTGGAAGCAGCCTTGTCCATGTCCTTATCCATGGCTGACTAACTGGTACCTCAACAAGCCACTCAAGAGCATCCAGAGAAGGACTGTCCTGCGTGTGAGCTTTTAGGAACCTCAGACTATTTCCCCAAGATAAAGTCTTTTTAAGTTGGTAAAAATGAAAAATAAATATATTCACAAGAAACTCTTAATGGAGCCAGAGAAAGTACAAATATTTGAGATACAAATTAGTAGGAGAAAGAGAAGAGAGGAATAGCTTTGTCATGGCCATGGAAGCAGATGTCAAGGGGAAGGCGGGGAAGAAAAGCCCTCAAAATCAGCAGTAAGTCACTCCTGCATTGCAGACAGAGACTTCAGGCTGTGTCCTAGGTTCAGATGTGGGGAGAACAGCATGGAGCTGTATCTGTCTCTCTCTTTTTCAGTGGTCCTTCTCAGGTAAACACTTCTACAGGGAATGTGAAATCCCCGCAGGTTCATTTTCCACCTGTTTTGGACTAAAGTTTAAAGAACCCTGCATTTTTAGCAACACGTGCCACCTATTCTCATGAAATTATATTAACATTTAAATTGTATTTTAAAGTTTGTTAGATAGGTAGTACGAATGCTAGCATGTTAGTATGCAGAGTGTAGGAAAATCCAAAATTAGTATTTCCACTCTGAACTTCCAGGGTTAAACCTTGAAGAAAACACAGTTTGTGAACTCACACAGAAGTTAGAACTCCAGAAGACATTTAAGGTGGTGGTGGTTCTCATCTGCTGGGTTTTGCCCTTCTAAACTGCAACTCCACTTTGCTTTACAAGGTCAGGAAATGTAAACCTTTCACAAGGATGTTTAACCAACTGGAAGACACTTGGGCAGTGACCTTGCCATGCTTCTCCAAGGGGCTATGCAGAAGTACTCAGGAAATTCAGGGGGGTTTCCCTCCATCACAATCAGCACATTTAGCCAGAGCTACACCAATACCATGCTAGGAAAATAAAACAGAATTGATCAAGTGTCATAAAAATCTACTGCTAGAGATAAGAGCTTAGTGGAGATTGGACATCCTTTCCATCTCTAATTTCTGCTTTTTTTTTTGCATCTTTCTGAGGAGATGATGCAGAAGCAAAAACTGGTATTACTACTAACAGATGGTTTAGCATCATGTTATTCAGGAAAACATATGTTCCTCTGGACTTCCCAGTTGCACTGCAATATTTGTTAAGGGGATAGGGAGAGAAGGAACAACGGAAAGATAGGTCTGCATTGAAAAAAACAACAGCATAAAAAAAAATGTATTAGTAACTCTATGCCAGGAACTGGTTTTCTGAGGATAAGCAGGACATAAGAATTGGTCTAAAACAGTCAAGGCCAGGAGTGTTTGAATACATTTAGAGCAGGAGGATAGAACCCACAGACACCACAATAGGAGCCCAGGAGGCATCAGTTGCTCTGACTGTCACAGGGAGAAAGTGATGGGGACAGAAACTGCCAGGATTTAGAGCCTGGGGGCAAGATGAATTCTAAGGTAGGGCAACAGCTGAGAAAAAAACAGGATGACTGTGGGCAGCAGGCACTTCTGCTGGGAGATGGAGGCTATTATTGCAATTCACACCACAGATTTATCTGGGTTTGACCTGAGTGGTACCTTGGGACCACACGGAAGGTGGGTAAGAAGCAGAGGTGGAGCCTGGAACAAGAAACACCTGTAAGAATTTACACCTACTGCAAAGCAGACTGCTGAAACCTGCAGTGCCCTGTCAAAGGGAGCCCAACAAAGTCCCAGAGGGAATACCTGCCATGGAAAAAGCCCCCTTCACCATGAGTGGGTTCATTACCTCCACAGATGACTCAGAGACAGGCAGATCAGCAGAGAGCAGATGTTGCCTCAGAGAGAAACATCTGTGAGCCCAACCCTGGCCCAGGAGCTGATGGGGAGCTACAGCTTTCCAACTGCCCTCTCTACCAAAATTCAGCAGGTTTTGGATTATTAGCATGTTCACACCATTTGTTTGAGCTTCTGGAGCCATGCAATAGGTTACACTACTAAATAAAAGCCTCTCACTCACCTTCAGGCTGTTGTATGCAAAATCTTCATGTTCTGAAGATACTTCAGTCTTTGTTTCGATTACCTGTGCAGATTAGAAAGGTAAATTTGTACTTAGGAGCAGGCAGAGGAACAGGTATGCACCACAGGGTAGCTGGGCACGTCTCCATCAGCATTCAGCCCTGCTGGCCAGTTCAGCCATAATAATGTCATTAATTGTCATCAGACAGCATCCCAGCAACACTAGTGGGGGAGAGGACACTCCAGGAGAAACAGGTTTTATCTCTCATTAATATCTTGATAACTGTGCCTCGCTGCAGCTTTCAAACAATGACAGTCATTAAGGGAACAATCCTCAACACAGCAGTTGGAAAACAGATTTTTAATCCTCCTGCAGCAGGAATGAGAGGCTGGGGAAGTCTCCTGTTTCATGTGTTTCCAGCAAATTGCTAGGGGTGATCAATAACAATAGCTAGTGAAGCAAGTAAATAATTACTGCTGATGATTTTGTTGAGTCTCCTACTGCATTTCTTCAAAGGTACACTGATATCACACTGGAGAGTAATAATGAAAATAATTCCCAAACAAAGCAACAGAAGCCCCAGAAATTTCAAATATGTAGCCAAGAGGGATGGCATTTGCCCAACAGTTTGTAAAAGAGCATCTTCAGTGCTTCAGGACACCAAGCACACAGCATTGCTGTTTCATAGCAAACTCTGGCCTCTGACAAGCCTTGGCTACAGATGGCAAGGAAAGCAAATACAAGAGACCTGCAACTAAAACCCCTGTCCCAGAAGTCATTTTTTCCACAACCTAGAAAGCTGTATTTTCAGACTTAGGGACTCCTGTTCCTGGAGTTACCACTGGGCTGTCAGAAACCTTAATTTTTTTAATATACATGTTTTTAATTTCCTTCCAAGCAAGCAACTCAAATTCAGGAAATTTGGTTTTGTTTGTTTTGGGTTTTTTCCACAAGGAAGGAAGAATGCAGCAAAAGAACATCCCTGCCTTGCAACAGAAATGAAGAACCCATTCTCCTAACAGCTATCCTGATATTTCTGATTTACTACACTACTTTTAACCTGTATTTCTCTCTATGATTATTACTGAGGAAAAAAACCTGATCAGAATGTGCTAATATAATAAAACCAAACTGAGGGCACCAGCCTTACTGACATGTGTGTGAAGTGCTTTTCAGCTCACTCCAGACACTGCTGGATGGGGTGAAGCTAGAACAGCAAAGAAATGCTTGAATAAAAAGAAATCATCCAAAAGGGAGGGTTGTTGAACATGTAGGGTGCCACACGTAAGACACAGGGTCAGTGCTGATGGAATAACATATGCCAGAATTGATTCTGCATTTCATTGCTTTCAAGAGGCTTAAGATAATTGCCCTAAATATGTTATAACCAGTGTGCTTAAACAAATAAATAAAGTAGTTCTCTAATTGTGCCTAGTTGACAAAAAAAGTTTATCTCTCTTTTCCAGATGGATTTGTAGCCTCTTATGTTGAACTTGTCACTCTCAAAGCTAAATTCCTACATCATGTGGCCACGGGCAATCAAGGAAAGCCAGTTATAAATATGAAATTCAGTATCCATGAAAAGATGCCTCTTGCCTGGGATTTCTTGATCTCTTGCTCCTTTTTCTCCAGCTGGGCTTGCAGCTTCCTCCTCTCCAGCTCGAGCTCCCTCACTCGCTTCTGCAGCTTTAGGAAGAGGGTCATGTCCATGGCTGCTTTCTCCATCCCAATCTCCTGGAGAAGAACAGGAAGGAGGAGAAAAAAAGAAGAGACCTCAGTGTCAAGTTTTATCACCATGCACAGTGCCAGATGCACCCTGACTCTACATCAGCCACAGCCAGGAACAGGAGCATCCTGAGAAATGCGTGTACTTCCAAAGAGCAAATCCACATTGTAAACACCTATTTTGAATGTCAGTAAAATACCTGACTTGTTTTAATAAATTACTGAATGCTTAACAGCACAATAGGTGATGGGGGCTCAGAACATCAAAAATGCCCTCCTGCATCCCTTTTAGTCAAGTGTTTATTTGTTGGGGGTTTTTAACTGCCTTTGCCTGGAATATTTTATATCAAAGCATTGTCAGTACTGATTGTATTCAAATCAGAAAATGTTTTCAGAGCAGTTCAGAAATACTAAAACAATGTAACACAGCAAAGGGAATTGAGGGTTTCTGCAGGCATGGTATTGGTACACAAGTTATGGTCTTGCCAGGGGGTGGCAGACCCTAGGAACATTAATCATCAAACAAGTGCTCTCGAGTCAGAAATTGAGTTTAAAAAGCAGCCTATTCTGTCTGAGGTAAGTAAAAAACATATTTACCTTTTCCACAGGATTCTTGATAGCCAAGGAATAATTTGTGCTGCTCTTTCCTGCATTAGGAGACTGTTGATTTGATTACAGGGGCTGTGCTGGCCAGCAAAGCATCTGTGAAGATGCATGGGAAAGAAAATGCTCGGGGCAAGAGGGCAATGAATTCTGGTGTCCTTGCGGAGAAGGATCACAGTATAGTCGTGATCCATCAGTGCTGGGTGAAACAGCTGTGATGAATTCTCATCAGTCTTTAAACTGGTATGGCCCAAAGACAGCACTGTATTATTTTTAGAGTCCTGATGCTGCAAACAAGTAGAGTTTGCCAGAGCACCACAACACTGCAGTCCCTCTCACACAATTAACGACGCATGGAATCGATTTTATCCCTCACGCCTCACTGCCCAAGCTGCACTGCCCCTCTGTGCTGCAAACCCCACATCACCACCCCTAGAGCAGGGCTCCCCTGCCTTCCCTCCTGAGTTACTGTACCTCCACCTGCTGTATCACATCCTCGGTGTCCCCGATCTCAGACATGCAGATGGATGGGTTATTGGAATCAGACTCCAAGCTGCTCTGGTTGGATGGGTTTCTCCTGTGCCCCGGTGTTTGCTGCCAAGAAATTATGCAGACACTTAAAGCACCCAGTGTTAAAGGGTTCCTCTCAAAGTGTTCCTTCTTTGGAGCAAATATGTGACTATATACTTATTTTATAGAGAATTACATGTTCTAAGTTTTTATGCCCTACCCTTAATATGCATACTAACACTTCGAAGTGCAAAAGTGATATAGAAGCTCAGTTTAAAAATTCTGCATGAATTAAAGACTCTTTATGACACCAGATGCCTGGTAAGTGTGAACATGCAAATCTGAGCTCAAGGTTGTGGGGCTGACAGCACCCTCCAGGACTCTACACATTCAGGTTTCCATCAAATCCATTCTGATTTTCATAGTTTTTTCTAACACTTTAGCAATGCTGAACCTAAAGACTTTGGGTTTTGAAATTCTGAAGTCACTATTGCTGGAATTTTTTTTTTTATTTGTTTTTTTTAACCCAACACCTACACATGAACATCACTGACACAAAAGCAAGACAAGAACAAGCATGATCCAGCTTTTCTTGAGATTTACAGACATCTCTAAGCATTTGACAGAGAAGCATGGAATACCAAGCTCCTTTTTCAAGGCACACAAACGGTTTGGCTCCACTCCCAAGAGGTATTCTTAGAACTATCAAGCACAAACTGCCCACTAATGGCAGTTCTATTAAATGTTTTGGAGGTGAGTGAGCCACGTTATCCAGGCACCAACATCAGGTCCATGGCACGAGGAAATAGGGATAATTCCAGTTTCATTACCTTAATAATAGTCATTTCATCCCTCAAGTTGTCATATCTCTGCTCCAGACTTGCATACTCTTTTACCAGGTTCTGATAACGAGACCTCTCTTCTTCCAGCTCTTTCTTCATCTGGATATTTTCTTCAGCTGTGTTTCGTGCAAATTCATCTTTAAAATAGGAAGGGGAAAAAAAAATAATTTTGAACTTTGGCTCAGAAGCAAGCTTCTTGTAAACATGTGGAACAACAAACACAAAATAATAACAAAAACAGTAACAACTAATGAACAAAACACTCTCTGACAAAAGCCTTTAAAATACATGTAAGCATTCACTAGTATTTAGAGACTATTATAATCTGTATTTGTTTCCTCAACATTTGAAACAGCTTGAGCTCTTCAGCTTGCAGGGCAGACTTTGCCTTGAGTTAGAGAAGTCTCCAGCACCTACAAACCATCATTTAACTGTGGCAGCTCCAGCTCCCATAAATCCACTTAAGAAAAGGCCAGCACAGTACAGAAATACATTCATGTTGAAAATACATTTGTGCATATAAAAACTTCCCTGCCTGTTTCCCACCAGCAGCTTTGGCATAGGAGCAAATCAACTACAGCAGCTCTTCCTCATGTCATCATCAAACATTTACCATGGCAAGACTGTGGGGGTTCAAAGAAGTTTATATCCAAAGAAATTAAGTTGTTTGTTAAAAACTGCCCTCTGGAAGCGAACGCAGTCCCTCCTCTTCCTGAGGAACCAGGCAAATGTAGACTGTGTGTTGTTTTAAACGGGTGAACAACAAACCAACCTCTTCCACTTCATTTCTCCCATCTTAGATGCTCCAAAAGCATCCTTTAAGGGATAAATAAATATTTGCAGCAAGATTCCTCTTACTATGTTATCTTCATTCCTTTATTTTGTGTTAGGCTAGGAGCAAAAGGCTCTTCACTAGTACCACAGAGCAGTGATAGTTACATCCACAGCATGATGATCTTTGTAAATCCTGCTGCAAAATCAAAGCTGAAAAGGATGACAAAAAATAGAAAAGCTCAATACATGCATGAGAGTCCCTTTTGTGAAATGGGATTTTCCAGGTTGCTCCCCCTATGTCTGACTTGTCAGCTAACTCTCTGCTTTTAAAAAATGCTCACAGGCTCGTGTCACACTAGAGAAATTCTTTGTCACAGCTCAAAAATGTGAATTGTACTGCCCCTTGGATCCTTTATTAATCATTCTTGGGACACAGCTATTCCCTGCTCCATCAGCTTCACTGCCTCCCACACCATCTGCATGAAATGCTTTAACATAACTGAACTAAAAAAGCCTTGCTAGGTACTTTATTCCGTACTTCACCAATTAAACTGGCTTCTGGCTTATCACCCACCAGTAGGACAGCATGAACAGAACGACCTGCACAACAAAGTACAGACAAAAGCCACCAGGAACAGGTCATGGGAAAAGTTGCACTTTTCAAGGCAGGGAAAACGAGCTTTGGGGAAAAGATTGAGCCCTTGTCTAAGGGAGGCATGGTGATGCTACAGGCAGTTTTTCCTACCTTCAGATTGACAGAGAATCCTTCTGTTCAGCTCCTCTTTTTCCTGCTTCAGGAGAGTGTTTTCTTCTTCCAGGTCAGAGATGCGCTACGGAACAAGGCAGAGAGCTACTGCTGGCTGCAGGGCAGAGCTCCTGCAGGGATTAATTTCACCTGGCAGGAGACACGGGGCTTTGTTCAGCCTCTCTTTGCTCTTTAAAAGATCTGTTCCCCTGTGCTTTGCTGCTTATCCTCTGTACTCCAATAGCAGAAGCACAGGAGAAATGCACTGCTACAAGAGAGAGTAACTTTCCTTTTCCTGAGTGCACTTCTCCCTTAAATCAACCTTTTCAACAGAATCTTACAAAATACTGAGCAGCTGGACTTGGTGGCCACGATCTGCAGGACTGAAGCCCTTGCAAGTGATCAGGTCATCAAATCAGAGGTTTATTTTTACATCTCAATGGGCTTCATCATTGTCTTCAAGTCACAGCACCAAGCCACAGCTGCTGGGGAAATAAATCTGTTGATTGTTCCCAGAGACACAGCACTTCAGGAGCTGAAATGGACAGAGTGAATGTGAGCTGAGTGAATAGGTCAGGCTTTTTTAACTTTATTGTACCCAATCCATGCAGCATAGTGAATCACTTCAGTGCTTCCCACAACTACAGAACCTCTGGTACAGTGAGGAATGACATGTACCAGGGCCCCTGGCAATACAGCAGCAGCATATTTAGCAATTATTAACAACAACAATCACCTCATAAAAAATAATGAGAACAGGAACTAGGCCCTGAAAAAACGCTGTTTTCACTTTTCACAACGGCAAGGCTGGACCGATGCTGACAGCAACCAATCCTGGAACATTATTCACCTTCCTGAATTCTGGTGCATTCAACAGCGTTATCTCAAAACACACAACCATCATATTGTCAAGTGAAATGTGCTGCCACAGCTAAGCAGGATGATTCTGCTGCTGTCAGAGGGGAGGACACACATCCTCCCAGCATGTGTCATTCCCTATGCCTGCTCCTTCACTTCCCATAGCCCCTGCTTAGGAAATGGCAACACACAGCAGAAGGATCTCAAGGCATCAACGATAAACAACAGTGTAAACACAGTAATGAGAGTTTTCAAAGACCAAGAGTAGTAAATTTTCTAAATTTTTAATCCAGTCACCACTGGATTAAAGTTATAGGCAACCCAGCTGGCATGCACTCCTAACACAGATTTCAGACTTTCACACAAGCATGTTCAAATTATGGCATTTTATCCAGCACTGGCTATGCCAGATACATACTAATGGTGAGGACTAAAGCACGGTGAATATTTTCTTGTAAGCCACAACTGAATCAGTCCTGTTCCATGCACAGGCTGAAAAACCTCCCCACTTGTTACTCTCCCTGTTAATTCGCTCCAGCTGTCTGCATCACATCTGTCTGCATCTCTCCTAGAAGGCTGGAGTCTGGATGTACAAACAGAAAGTGAAAAACTCCACAATTTAAGCGTACACAGCTACTGGTGTTTTAAATGCTGTGAACTGAGCCAAGAATTTAATATTCTGTACCAAAACAAACTGCACTCTTTCACCATAAATCACATCTGCCTACACTAGCATCTTTTAAAGGCAGGAAGAACTCTTAAAAGAGTGGAAAACAGACACAGAAGTGATAGAATGGATGGAAAACCTGTGCTGCAATGGGAGAGCAAGGACCTCTACTTGTTTGTCCCATCAGGAAAAGATTGAAGGCAGTAGGATTATTTTACTAATGATTTTTATTGGGTGCCGATAAGGAATTCTCTGCCCAAAGCTATGATGGCTGGAAAACAAAACTGGACAAAAATCTTGAGTATTCTCAACTGTGCTGAGAGGATATTTGGAAGAGCAAGACTTAACAGAATCCACAACAATTATTCCCAGATTTTAAAATTTCTAATCCAGATTGGGTACAGGTATTTTTAAGCTATCCTCTTGAGCCACTGAATTTGTTTTCTGCATTCCTGTTTCTACATGAAATAGGAACAAGCTCAGAGTCCAAAACCTGTGTGTAACCCAGCCCAGTGGGAACGTGAACGGTCCACTACACAAGGGGAGAGGCAAAGGGAGCAGGTCACAAAATGGCCAAGCAGCAACACCTCCATCCCTGATACCTACATGGGCAACTTTTGTACCCCCTGCTTACCCTTCCACAGGAAACAGACCTTTGGAGGTGTTTCAAATGCAACAGCACCTGCTTCAAAAGATTACTGTGGAAGATGCTGAACAGGGAGCACTTGTGATGGCTGCAGCTCTTATCTAAGTGTTACCCTGGAGCAACCTGCTCATGAGATCTGCCTCACATCCTCCCCCAGTCTTGGAAGGAGAGGATGGTGGCATTTGGCACTTTGCTAATGAAATTCCTGGGCAGGCTGTGAATTATCCTAGCTCACCAAGCAAGAAGATTAGGTGCTACCAAAAGCCCTAGAAAGAGCTGTTGGTACTTACCCAGATGTTTCAAACTTTATCACAAAATTAAATAAGAAGACATATTCTAAAATTAAGGACTTGGAGAAAGCTATGATGAAGAGATTAAAGGACTTTTTTTCAGAAACTAAATCATAACTGACATGGATTTGCAGGAGCTGCAGAAAAAATTAAGGCTCATCAGTCTCACTCAGAGATGTCTTTGGGAATCTGTCCCACTACAACCATGCCTATGGTGTCATCTTGATATCGCAGGTGAAAACTGCTTCTCACTTGAATTTAGCTTCATTACACTTCCCAGCTTCTAGCAGATATTAGAAGAACTCAAAAATCTCTTCCCAGAATTTTTCTTGGGAAGTGTTCTGGCTAAATTAATATTTTCAGGAAGGAAATGGGTTCTCTCCATCTTCCCAGTTACAAGGAACTGAAGGGAGCAATGGAAAGGTAATGCCAGAAATAGGAGTCTGCACTGCTCATTAAGTAATGTTTTGTAATTAAACTATTTTCATGGTGAAATGCACAGTATTTGCTCTGCTGCAGGCACTTTTACAACAAGGGAAAGCTTCTGCTTTGTTTTCATGCTTTTTAAAAGGATTTCTTCAGTGATTAAGCCAACCTGCCCTCCAAGCGCTCAAAGGGGATTTGCAATGAAGAGCAGACACGTTTTATCCCCAGCTGCATCACCTTTAAAATTAATCATCCTTTTAGGCCTTAAAAGCCTGTCCTGCAACCAGCTAATGATCAGAGCCCTGCTCTGCAATAGAATCTTGTAATTTTAAAAGGAAATCACTGGTTTCACATGCACCTGTGTGGGTGCACCACAGGTGCAAGGAGTGGAGTAAGTGATCACCTGTCAGCTCTCTCGGTTCAGCCACAGACAGAGAGTGTACAGACTGTTCACCTCTTTGAGAAGCACACCCAAAAGTACATTTTAGTTGTGCCAGAGGTTCAGGGTAAATCACCCTGACCATAGTCCTTCACCACACCTTCTCAGCCAAACACAGCACCTGAGGAAAAAGCCTCAAGGGAAGGTTGGCCACAGCAGTGGTGCTGTGTGAAGTGCACTAGAAGAGCCTCAAAATGACATTCTTCCACTGTAATAATAACACAGCTAATTCTAGGCTCTTTGGTTTTTATTTTTTTCTTTTTTTTTAATTTCCAAAATGACTCATCTTCAGGTTGTCACACACCAAGTACTGTTAGAATAACAGCTGCAAAACAGCTTTTTCTTTGCAATTTACTGAGTAGAAAAGCCCTAAATTCTTTCCATTAGCACGATCAAAGATTCAATTCAATCCAGTGCAGAAGAGGTATCACAGATTTAACTTGAGCAGCCACCAGCATTAGCAGAAGGAAACTGAGGTCTCATCTCAGTGCCTCAGTTTAAGAGAACGGGTGTTACTCAGAATTGATCTGATCATCATAGAAATGTAGGGCAAAAGGTCCATCTTTGCTATTTGCAAAACAAACTCTACACTCTGAAGTCTCTTTCTCCCACTAGAATGCCTTCTTGTACAATGGTGGCAGTGTTGGACCAGTTCCACCCCAAAAAAAAGGCACAGAAGCTGCACTTAATTGTCCTTGCAGTTCCCATCCAAACCAGGATATTCCGAGGGTTTGCACAAAGGAGGAAGAAAAAATAAATCTATTTTGTGTACATCCCAACTCCAAACCCTATAGAAGCCCATAACAGCCAGCAGTTGGTGCTGGAGCAGTGCCTCTCCTCAGGGAGAGAAGTTGGTCCACACACAGGTCTTACTCTGTGAGTACCTACAACACCAGCCACGTCAGAAACTGAGCCTTGTGTCCTATCACAGGCTGAAATGAGAAATATTTACATCTTCCTAATATTTGCAGCATCTGTGACAGCTCTCTCCAGTAATTTGCATTGCACACCATGAGGAATCACTGTATACACATGAAGCTCTGGCATAGATATGAATCTTAGGACAAGAAAAGCAGATTCAAGTTGTGCCAGGGCAGGTTTAAATTGGATATTAGGGAAATTTTTTTCACTGAAAGACTTGTAAAGCATTGGAACAGACTGCTCAGGGCAGTGGAGGAGTCACCAGCCCTGGAAGTGTTCAAAAATCACATGGATGTTGCATTTGAGGACATGGTTTAATGCTGAATACAGTGGTGCTAGGCTCATGGTTGGACTTGGTGATTTTAAAGGTCTTTTTCAACCTTTACAACTGTTTGATTCCATGATATTCATGGTTATTAGGCATCCTGATTTCCAGATGGGTTTGGGGTGTTTCCTTGTGGTTGGCAACACAAAAGGTATCAGGGTGGGGTGTCCACAAGGCAGCCACTGCTCCAGCAGGGATGTCCACCTGTCCTTGCTGCCCCATGAGCTGGCTAAAGGTAAATCCTAGCGGGATTCAGCAACAGAAATAATAACCCAAGAACAGAGTTGTGAAGTGAGAGCTTTCACCAGTACAGCCACCTGAGGAGACACCCTGAGGCAGACAGACAGACAGACAGATGTACCTTCCTTAGCAGGTCCCTCTCCTTGCCGTGGCTATCCTCCATGACCTCCCTCTCCCCGTGAGCCCTCTCCAGCTCCATCCGCAGCTGCTCCATCTCCTCCTGCAGGCTGAGGAGCTGGTTGCCATCGCCCTGCTGGGTCTGCTGGTACTGCTGCAGCTCCTTCTTCAGCTTCTCCACCTCAGAGGAGTGGGCTGATGTCAGCATGGACAGCTGCTCATTCAGAAGTTTGTTCTCCTTGTTCTGCAGACAGCATCCCAAACAGAAGAAAAAAAGAGCACAGGTGACATCAGTGCATGCAGTCACTACAAGTAACCACTCAAATCCTCATGCATGGTGGATGACAGATCCCCAGTAACAAACCTTCCCATGCATATGCTAATGACACTCATAAAGCTAAAAGCTACTTCTAAACCGTGACAAAAGCTCAATAATATTTTGGCAATGATTACAGAAGCATTTGTCAAATTGGTATTACGCTGATATCACTCGGAACAAAGGCAAACAGCTCTTGGTAGCACTGGCAACCAAACCAGAATACTACACTTCTACTACACCTTCCAAACAGTATTGCTTAATTGTCTTGGTGACACTGGTGACTGGATACTTTTTCCCCAGGACTGAGATGGATGGGAGAGAGGCTGTTTTCTCGTGTTCGGACTCAGTTGTTTATTCTTCCCTCAAGTACAAGGAGCTACATACACTAAGATAAAGAGATGCAAAAATGGAGAAGGAAGAATCTCTCCAAGGTCTATGTCTCTATTTATCCAATTAAATGTGTCTATTTATCCAATTAACAAATGCTAAGTAAATTATTTTTCTTAGTGACCCAGTGACTTGACACCTGTGTGCTGCACTGCAGATTTCTTTATCTAATCACTAATTATTACCCAAAAACCATTAGAGGAAGAAGATGGAGAAGGAAGAAGAAAGAGAAAGTAACAATGCCCTAAATCCTCCATGTTGTCTCTTATTCACTAATATAGCTTAAGCCCTAAATTCTAACTTTCTCACACAGTGACTTAAGAAAACTCTTAGTCACCAGCACCATTAGTTTCTCTGCTTAACTTTAAAAGCTGTGTCCATGGTGTTATGCCAAACTCAGTGCTCTCCTGGGTGTCAGAGCCAGGCACCACGGATAAAGGACTATTTTTCTGGGCCTCTGACCCCAACACTTATGTGATTGGTTTGCAATTTTGTAGGGGTGTGCAGTATTCCTTTTGTAGTTTACTCTTCTATTCCTGAATTCCATGCCTGCAGAACCTGGAGTGACAATGCAGAACTGCAGCCTCAAGCACAAGGAGCTCCCAAAACTCATCCTTTCATTTCCTCAGGTTTTCACTTTTTAAAGCACTTAGCAGTGATCTGCTCTTCAGTTTTGAGAACTGAAAATTCAGCAGACTTAGCTGATTTTTGGGCTTCAAATCAAAGTCAATGGACACAATGTTGTGACTAATAAAACATCATCCTTATTAGCTATCCCCAGGCCAAATACCAAAAGCTTCATTAAGAGCCTACTTCATAAGCTGTGCTGACTTTGGGTAGACAATCTTGATACCACAGGAACCATTTTGAAACTCAAAATGCATTCTGGTTTTTAAAGTTCGCTCTGATTATCTTTCTGGCCCCTCTTAAGGTGACCTCCCAAAGCACCCCCTCTCTCATTGCATCTCAGTGCTCTGAAGCAAGATAGACACATCTTAAATGGAAAAACAAGTCAATGATGCATATTAACATTTCTTTTCTTTGCTACCTAGTAATGAATTATTAATGAACATCAAAATTCAGCATTTTTATCATATTAGGAAATTATAATTTCTGCAAGACCAAAGGCATTTCATGGAGTCTAGAATGATTTGAGCTAGGAGGAACATAATAGCCCATCCCATTCCAACCCCTCCCATGGCAGGGACACCTTCCAGTGTCCCAGGCTGCTGCAAGCCCCGTCCAGCCTGGCCTTGGACACTGCAGGGATCCAGGGGCAGCCCCAGCTGCTCTGGGCACCCTGTGCCAGGGCCTGCCCACCCTCCCAGCCAGCAATTCCTTCCCAATATCCCAGCTGGGCCTGCCCTCTGGCACTGGGAAGCCATTGCCTGGGTGCTGTCCCTGCAGGCCTTGTCCCCAGTCCCTGGGCAGCTCTCCTGGAGCCCCTTTAGGCCCTGCCAGGGGCTCTCAGCTCTCCCTGGAGCCTTCTCTTGTGCAGGGGAGCAGCCCCAGCTCTCCCAGCCTGGCTCCAGAGTAGGGGCCCTGAAGACATTTCCAAAGAAATGCATTTTCAGAACCTTGTGCACATGGTTTTACACACCGCCCGAGATTTTCATGCAAATACAAGATAAATGCACAGGAATGTTTTTTTTACTAACAACTAAAGATACGAGACATCATTTACTGGTTTTGTCCCTGCTGCAATCAGAGATTTCTCAATAGACCCTGGTAAACTTGGAACTTGCTTTATTTTCAATCATTATCCAGCCCTGCCAAACTGAGACAGTCCTGGTTTCAACCCAGGCTCTGTGAAAAAACCTGGTTTGTTTTGCTACAAAAGGCAGATGTACCAAATTCATCAGCTTGTTACCCAAACTAGTTTTACTCACAATAAATGCTCACAAAGATAGTACTGCATGCAGAGACAGTGTAGAGAGCTCACAGTGTATCTAAATATTGGCTGCATGAGCATTCAACACTACATCAGGCACATGCAAGTGCCTCAGGCAATTCCAGCAAATGGATTTAAAGAAAATTAATTGAATGAAAAAAAAGCAGGAAAAAAAAAAAGAAGGAATTGGTCCAATGTAAACAGAAAAGAAAGTGCTCCAGTGAGGATGTTTTGCAGCAAAATATATCAAAATCTTTCTTCTGCGTGCAAAAAATCCCTCACCTGATTAAAAAACTTAATTAAATGATTCCAGTTACAGATGCCAGCAGAGGCTGGCGTACAATAATAGGTTTTAATGTTTTCAAAGAAAGATCTCTTCCTTAGGGGCACATGGAGAATTGCATCTCTACTCATGCGTGAGCTAAAGTAGCAGCAATAGAAATGTTTTCTTCCACAGCTACTCAAAATAATGATCAACTTCAGCTCTCCAGGTTACCTGCTATATACCTTTCTTTCTTTGAAAGTTAATTGTTATTTTCAAAGGTTGTGTTTATAGATTAGCAAGGACTGAAATCAAGACCCTTCACAGGAACTACGATACAGCAAACACACTGTGCCAGAAAACAGATTCAGTGCACTGAAAAGAAAATCTACTGCAACAGTGCTCATTAGCACTTCCACAGCATCCAAGGGAAACCTGGCAACCCTGGAAGGAAGGTAAAATTCAGCTCACTGGACAGACCACCACGTGTAGTCCACAGCAGGAATTCTTTCCTGCAAAAGCTACACAGAAAGCATCAAAAAAACTCCTACAAAATAGTTTGTGGAGAGACCAAGGGAGTGCAAGATGAGCTCAAGACCATTATTTCTGCCTGGTTGAAAGCTCTCCATGACTCCTTCCCTAAAGCAGATCCTTCTCCTGCTTTCATAACCCATGGCCCAAAAGCCAATGTTCACCAAACATTGGGGGTTTTCTCCTTTACTGTTCCACTGCCACACTTCTCCCAGCAAGGAAATAGGGAAAAATATAAACTAAAAAATACTGCTGATGTTCCAGTGTCAAGTCCAGCAGCTCAGCAGATCCAACACTGACGTTCACACTCATTGCATGAGTTCAGCCCAAAATACCTGGACCTGGAATGACTCATCCTATTCAATTCCACCAAAATACCTTCTGGATGAAAGGTCAATCAAACCTTAATATCAAATATCAAACCTTACTCTGAGAGTTTTTCATTCCTGAGCTACTGTTAGCAAAATCTAAGTATGGAAACAGGCATTTTAAAATTAAACACCAGGGTCTGAAAGTCATTAACTGTTGCAGTGCAGTTAAAGCACTGCAGCCAATTAACACTGCAATTAACGAGGGTGACCACAGCAATGCCAATCCCTCCTGACTCTGCACCATCTGGGACAACACAGAGCCGCTTATCATCACCTCCAGCACAGGTCTGCTCCTGTCATACCGGGGTGGGGAGATTTCAGGTGGCAAGAGAGCCATGTGGGATGAACAAGGGTCCCTGACAACATCTCAGAATGATAAACTGGAATTACCACAAACTGAATCTACAAATAAGGATTCTCTACTGAAGAGAATGTTCTCCTACCTGTAAAAATTCAGTTTAAGGGTACTGGTGGATATGAATTTCCCTGTTGATATGAGTCAATACAACTAGGTCCCACTCAGCAATTCGTATGATCACCCCTCAATTCCTTGTACATCAACACAGAAGGTATTTAACAGAGTAATTTGCACACATTAGTAGCTTCTGCTACGTGTGTAAAATCAAACCATTACTCTGCAGTTTATTAACGGCAGATGTCTACTGAGGAAAACACCCCTGTGATCAGTCACTGCAGGGTCATCAAGTCATCCCATGCAGGGAATCTGTCACATCACACCATCCCACCCTCCCCTTACTCCTGGAGAGTTGCTGTGTCTAGTGACAAAAACATGCTCAAAGTACTTACCCAAACTGCTGTTTATCTTCCAGGGAATGTGACTCCCAAGACACATGGTTCATAGAAGCAGTGGTGGTAGACCCTCCACACACTCGGTGCTCACAGAGCAAAAAGCACAGCGAGACAATTCAGCCCCAAGCTGTGACATCTGATCCCACATGAAGCCAGTCTGGGTTTTCAAACAACACCTTCCAAAACTGCTGTTCCATCTTCCCACTCCGAGCCCTGCTGGGCAGCCCCCACAACAATTCCAGCACAGCTTGAGCAAGCTGTGTCCCACCTTTACAAACGCTTGGCTGCCACCAACACGACCCTTCCCAGACAACACGGAAAGGCACAAGGCGGCAGCTGGGCCAGGCCTGTCCCAGCACAACTCGGGACATACCTGCTCATCCACCTTCCTCTGCAGCTGCACCACCTTGTTCTCCATGCCGATGTTGAGCTTCTTGAGGTGCTGTGCCGAGCGTGCCTCGATGCGGAGGGCCTTGAGCTGGCGCCGGGCCTTGAGGCGCCGCCAGTGGCACTGCAGCACCACGGCGGCGGCCCGGGCCCGGCGGAACTGCATGCGGGCCAGCCAGCCCCGGGCATACTTCTGCAGTATGGTGGCCTTGTGTTCCACCAGCATCTGCAAAACATGGGCACAACGGGGCAATTAACAAGAGACAAGGCACAGAATTGTGGAATCACAGAATGGTTTGGGTTGGAAGGACCCTAAAGTTCATCCACCATCAATGGACACCTTCCATTAGACCAGGCCACTCCAAGCCCTGTCCAGCCTGGCCTTGGGCATTTCCAGGGATACAGGGGCAGCTACAGCTTCTCTGGAAAACCTGTGTCAGAAAACCTCATCACCCTCACAGCCAGGAATTCCTTCCCAATATCTTCTCTAAATCTACTTTCCTTCAGCTTAAAGCTGTACCTGGAAGGTCACCTGTACAGCAACTCTGGCTTGGCTGAAACAAACATTAAACACTTCCCAAACTGCCTTGGAAAGGGCTTCTCCTCCAAGGAATGTCCTGGTAGGTGCAGGGGGTTAAGGCTGGAAATGGAGGCTGCTGTTTTGCACTCTCTTTCATGAATAGCATTTCCAACCCTGCTGGTGGAGGCTTCTCAATTACGCAGGCATGGCACATCCAGGCCTCTCCTAGGAGCCTCCTTGGTCTCAAAGTAAAGACCTGTTTGGCCAGCAACATGAGGGGATATGATCCTGGCTGTGAGGACTTCATGGGAGCAGGTGACACCTGGGCTCAAGTGTGACTTTGTGGACCACTTCAGAACAGATCTCAGAACACCTGAGATCCAGCAGAGCCACACCTCCAGAATAAACAGTCATGAACATACACACCAACACTTAGCAATAAACTTACTATCCCCTCAGCAGCAAACATTACCCATACCAGAACAGATCTGTAGATTTTTTTTTTTTCTGTGTTCCACCTCTGCATTATGATAATTTTTACTGCGGATAAATGATGCCCTGATGGGATTTCATATCATGTGGATAACCTTCAAATAAAACCATGAGTCCTTTAACTACAGTTTGCAGCCACTTCTCTAGCATGATTCAATTCCTAGTAATTTTTATCAGTTCTCACAAAATTTCTGGCATGTTTGCATTCAATTTCATCCCCAAAATTTACAGCTATCTTGTCAGTCAGTGGCAGTTCAATTCACTAAAACTGAAGGCTGACATTTTAGAGACACAAACAGCATGTTGTTTATAGTTTCCTTATGCTTCAGTCTGCTAAGGAAATAAATAGGAGAATTCAAAGATTACAAGACATTTTATTGTTATTAGTTTGGGTTAAGTTGTCTCAGAAAAGGTTATGCGATCAGCTTCTCTTACATTTTGTTTCACCCTAAGGCTTTCTTTGCAGTTGCAAATTTTAATTCCGAATAAAGGGATTATATGAATTTAGGATGCAGCAAGAATGACTGTGAAATGAGCTTTGTAGTCATCAGCCTCAGCATTCATAAATGGGGAAAGCTAGGGATGCCCAAAGAGGTAAAAGAAACCCCACTGCATTGCCCTGGGGAGTTATTTCAGCTTTACAGCAAAATTTTGGTGGGCACTGGGCATGCCCTCATCCCACAGATCATTAGCAACAGCCCCGCATCTGTTGCTGAACATGCACTGAAACCAACACCTGTATCTAAAACCTATACCCAGGTGCTCCAGAGATTAAGGATGCTCAGATTAGAGAGGCCAAGCCTTCAGCCAACTTCTACACCTTGTTAAGATTTGGGTGACCTTGAATCTCAGAGAGTTTAACTGCTGGACCAGCTACCTCACCTGCAGAAGCTTCCAATTTAAAAACAGATGCTGAAAAAGCAGTGGCAGCACAAACTTCTTATCACCAGTTGCTGTGTCTCAGAGGATAACCCTGGTCTCTCTGGGAGGTCACCAGGGGTCCAGGTGACCTCAATTATTTCCAGGAACAGGCCTTTCCCTCATGATGCTTCTCACTTCTTGGAGTACCCCCACAACCCAGAGTTAGGCACCCATTTTGGTAACAGTGCTGGGTTTGAGGAGTGGACAGAACATTTTCTGAAGCTGTTCTCAGTTTTCCTGACAGAGAGTAGCTGGAGAAGGACTTTGGACAAGTCCTGGAGGATGGAGGGACAGCACCCAGGCAATGGCTTCCCAGTGCCAGAGGGCAGGCCCAGCTGGGATATTGGGAAGGAATTGCTGGCTGGGAGGGTGGGCAGGCCCTGGCACAGGGTGTCCAGAGCAGCTGGGGCTGCCCCTGGATCCCTGCAGTGTCCAAGGCCAGGCTGGACAGGGCTTGCAGCAGCCTGGGACAGTGGAAGGTATCCTTGCTGTGGCAGTGGGGTGGAATGAGGTGATTTTTAAGGTCCCTTCCCACCCAAACTATGCCAGGATTCAACAATTTCTCACTGTATCACTGCTGTCATGAAACTGAATCTTTTGTGTCCTGCTCCTGGTTTAACCCAGAAAGGTAAAGGAGGGACCTAATTAAAGAGATATTTCTATCAATTAATGACTTATTGCCTTCCATGACAGACCCTCCTCATCCTCCCATCCCACTGGGAACACCCCAGAGCATGCAGCTCTGACATACACTCAGTGGATTGGGGAGGTTTTAGCAGAGCATAGGTTAGATCAGATGACATTTCCACATCCCCATGATGCCTCCAGGCACCACAGCAACTACCTTCATTTAGCTGCTCTGCTGAGGTGCTGCTGCCAAAGTTTTTTTTTTGCTTGCACAGCTTTGAATAGCAAAGCTCACCATCACCGTCCATTCTCCGGTAATACTGGGGGCTGTCAGCTTCACAAACATCAACACAGCCACAACAAACACACCGCAGAAGTGAACATAAAGGTTTGTTCTTCATGCAAAGAGCCTCCTGGAGATGTACCTGGTGGTAAATCCTCCTGACAAACATGCCCCGAGCAAAAGCCTGGATGGTGAGGGTGGCGTTGCGGACCCTCAGGAAAGCCTGGCGCATCCGCAGCATTCGGTACTGCTTCTGCAAGATGATGGCAGCCCTCGTCCTCCTCAGGTGCTCAAAAAGCCTGCAATGCACAGGAGGAGGGTAAGCAGGGAAAACCAGCTCCACTTCTTTCTGATAGAGTAAATTTTAAACCAGGGGGAGAGGAAAACCTTTTGTCCAATGTGGGTTGATGGTATTCTGGAAAGACCAACAGCTGGGCTAAGAAAGCCTCCATGCTATCAGACAGCAGCCATGGAACCCAGGAGCACTGGAACCACAGAGCAACACACCTCATAGCTCCCAAACAGCATTTAACCCAAGCACTCCCCAGGTTTTCCTTGGTTTGAACTCTCTGCCTTGTGTCCTTGCACCAGTCAGTGCCCAGGTTGGCCTCATCACTTCCCTGACTATAAAAAGCACACGTCACACAGGGTATCTACTGACTCAGTGAAAACAGCAGCAAATTGATTTGACATTTAAACTGGTGTGCACTGCTTTGGCAACATTCCTGAGCAGAGCCTCAAGCAATTCAGAGACAGTAAATAATGAGGGAAATGGTCAACTCTGCACCACGTTGCTCCCATTCTCCAGCTGAACTCATGTTCAATTTGCTGTTACATGGGTTAATAAATGCCCATAAACCCTCTATTTAATTTGATAATTAGTTTGTTTTGCTGGATTTATGATTCATTTATTGCTCTCAGCATGCATCATTATACAGAAATTTGATCCACTTATTTTATTTTGTGAAAAGCGTATCAGAACTAAGAGCCACATCAGATTGGTTTATATATTCCTTTGATTGAGGCAAATGGCTTCCCATTATGACCCACTGAGCCAGGGCTTCCTGAAGAGGATAAGGGATGGTCTGGCTCCAAAAAGAGACAGTAGTTACTCTGATGCCATCCAACCCTACAAGCCCTGCACAAAAAGGGGAACTGAAAAATTATGCAGAAGAAACTTTTAAGCAGCTGGTTCTCTCTGACACCAACCCCTTCCACAACCACAAATAACGCCACCAATTCAGCTAGTATCTCTGATGCTCTTCTGCTGATTGTCTGACTTGAAGAAGGGCCACAAGAAGGAAGGTGGCCAGTGTGCTGGGATGTTGTTCCATTACTTCACTGCTCCCACACACCCACCCCACAGCTGCCCACTCTCTGGCAGCGTTACCTACAGAAACCCAGGAAGCCACTGACACGAGTGGTCTTGAGGTTCCTGCACAGAACGAGTTAACACTGGGCTCTGTATTTCTCTACTGTACACAGCCCCCCTTGCCAGTGATTTGGAGTGATTTTCCTCATTACAAAGGATACAGACAATCAAGCCTGAGAACTCCCCCTGGGCATCATGGAGACACATTCCTGGTCCCTGCAGGGCAGGAGTGCATACCAACTAGGCAGCTCTTCCCTGGCTCATCCAAATGCCCTTTACCAAAGGCAGTCCCAGGAAAACATCAGTTCTGTGAAACACCCTTCAGAGTACTATAGTCATCTCATTATAACCTGACTGTCAATGTTATGACCTTGGCCCTGCACCTAGAAGTTAAACTAATGTAAATATGAAACCACTTTGAGGCAGAGAATTTCCATCTCTTGTCCCTCAATAAAACCAAAGAGAGAGGACAGAAATGAGTCCCACTTTAGCCCAAAAACTCTCACCACAGCATTACCCAGGCACACAGTACACATCTTGCTTTCAAGCAACCAGAGCATCTTACAAGTCCCTCACGTGAAACCCCTCAAGTTTAAGTTCCAGAAGATGCAACAGATTGAAAACACAGGTAGCCAGAGGTGTTTTCACACCTCACTTCCCAGCTGGCCCCACTGTGAGGCTCCCCAGGACCCACCTGCGTGCCAGGTGCCTGCGGGCATAGCACTGCAGGGTGAGGGTGGCTCGTCTCAGCCGCTGGTACTTGGCCCTCTGCAGCCAGCCCCGCACAGTCTTCTGGATTATGATGGTGGCAGCTCTGAACTTATCTGCCCGCAGTTTCTCCAGATATGCCACCTGGCCTGCACGGAAAAAGATCTTGGTACGGCCAAACTGGAACTTGTCTGGATCCTTTTCAAAAGCATAAAGGAAACTACATTTAATTGAGGCAAACATTACCTTTTTTTTTTTCTTTTTGTTTTCAGTCTAAGTTGATTAGAAGATACAGAGTAAAAACACCACCTTGAATCAAATTTATTAACTTACATCTCTTCTTAATTGGGTAATGAAGACATTATTAGACTCCATTATTAGACGTATTAGATTATTAGACTTATTAAACATTATCAGATATCTTTAGACTTACTACACTTGAGCATCTAAACACCCAATAATGCAGCACTAGGACTCAGTCTTAAACTCCAAATATTTACACAGATTTTGAAGGGGTTTGGAGTTGGTTTCTTTGTGTTTTGTAGGGTTTCTTGCTTGGTTGGTTTGGGGGTTTGTTTTTGTTGGGTTTTGGTTTTTTTTTAGTGCTGGTGTTTATTTGGAGTTTTTTTAGGTTTTGGGGTTTTGTTTCTTTGTTGGTTTGGAGGGTTTGGAGTTTAAGTTTGGTTTGGGTTTTTTTTGTTTGTTTTTTGGGTTTTTTTGTTAGTTGGTTTTTATGTAAATAAAGAAATCTCAGAATCTCAAAATCGTTTAGGTTGGAAGGGACCTTAAACATCACACACATCCAAACCCCCTGCCTTGGGCAGGGACACCTTCCACTAGACCAAAAATTAGAAATGCAACACCACAGCACTTCAAGGAAAAGACTTCTTTCTCAAAAAGATTAATGTTTAGATCTACAAAGTCATACATGTGCTGCAAAAAACTCTGCAGCCAAAGGTAACACAGGGTGTAAAATGCAAAAAGAGGAGCCCAATTGGGTAAATTCCTCAAAATCCCGCAGGAAAACAAGAGATCAAACATTAAAACCTGTCTAAGGTGCTGTGCACATTCTGAGCCACTCAACAGCAAAAAACCTTTGCATGCACATTTGCAATTTAAAAATAATGCATAAAAGCAAGCAGTAAAGTTTTGGTAAGGAGAGGTGGCAAAACCTTCTGATTAGTTTATGGTAAAAAAGCCCAGATTTGTGGAATGCTTTTTCCATACAGGGCCATTGAAAGTCTCCCACACATCAAGATAAGGCATTTACTGCACTCTTCCCTTACTCATTTGTACAAAAAGGCATTTAATGATTGACTAAGGTTCATGATATGGTCCCAGGCTGGACTTCTGAAATGTACTCCAGCTGTGGCTAGACAAAACCAGAAGGAGAGGCAGGGGGGACACATTTTTTAAAAGAGGCAAGTCATTCATGTACAGCCAGTGATAGCAAACTCTGGACTTCACCAGCACTGAAATGATTCATTCCTCTTGACCACAGCCAAGAAATCCCATGTCCCACTTGTTCCTGCCATCTCCTCACAATACTCCCTCATTTTGGGAAAGCTCCCAGCCTGCCTGGGGTGGAGAAGCACCTGCATGAGCAGCAGGTGAAGCTGGAGCAATTTCAGACCACATCGAAGTCATGAGTTCTGTGCTTCTAAAATCACTGACAAAGACCTGGTCCCAGCTCACCTTAATGAGGTCTTCCAACAGGGTCTGACAGATCTGCTCCTTGTCATTCTTACAGAGGTCTCTCTTGTCCATAAGCACACGGTATCTATTGAAAAAGTCAGGGTAGGACCACCTGAAAGCAAAGCACACCCTGGGTTAGTCTGCATGCTGGGCACTGCTTCACTAAAATAAAGTGCTTGGAGTTGTACGGTGAAATATTTCAAGGGATTTCTCACCACTACCCTCATGGACCAAGCCACCCAAAAGGAGCTACTCACCCTCAGCCTGGCCCCAATCCCAGACACTGAATGATCATATCAGGGCCTTTCTAGCCTCCAACAGAAATGCCACAGATCACCCTGTTTTCACCCCTGATGTGCTTCCCAATCTGCTGCTCTTTTGCACTCAAATGCAACAATGAGTTGCATTCTCCCCAGCAGAAAGGAGAACCTAACTTTGGAGAAATCATGGATCTCTTGATTGCCCCCCCCAAAAATAATTAAACAGCAATCTTGATAAAGTTATAGATAATGAATCAAATAGATATTCTTTGGTCTTTGTATTCCCAAACTCTGCTAAATACTACTTTGAATCAATTGACTCACTAATTGCTCCATCTTGAGGTCTGACACCCTTCAAACAAACACAAAATCTTCTGGCTCTGGGAAGACAAAGCAGCCCCTTGGAAGATGCCTCATTGTCTCCAGCAGCAAAGCTTCCAAATAGGCAACACTTATTGAAGGAATTAGAGCACTGCACCCTACAGCTAGGAAATACCATCTCCTGTGGCTGGTGATGGATGTAGAGCCTGCAGACTGCGATCCTGAAATTGCTTCAGCATCTGCCAAGTTTCAGCTTTCTCTAAATTAACACAGTGAGTTATAAACCCCTCAAAACCTGAGTTTTTAATTAACACCAGCCTTCTCCAGCAATATCCTGAATGACCATTGATATTTCAACAAAATACGCCTAACAAACATCAAAGGGAGACTGGAGAGAATCACAGAGAATGTGATTTGTGCCCTCAGTCAACAAAACCACCTGCCCGATCCTTACCTGCAGGGATGCACTGGCAACCAGGACGAGAATAAAATGTGAAGAGCCTCCATACAGAAACATCCTCTTCACCCAGAAGCCCCATGCATACCTTAATTTTTGCATTACTGCCCCAAATTCTTCCTAATTTTACACTTCAGGGATTAAGAGTGTGGAAGAGAAAATAAAATGCAAAGGGCCAGAGCAATTGTGACAGGTCATGGCCAGTCTGGAGTGGTGAGGCAGAGAGAGACCACCTGAGCACTCACAGCTGCCAGCTCTACAAAATACTTCATGAAACAGAGTATTTCAGTTGGAAGGGACCTGCACAATCATCTACTCCAGCTGCTGGTATCTCACATGGAACACCTTGAAGGCTGGAAGCTGTGCTATTTGCTAAGGCAGGCATATTGCTGATTTCAAAACACACAACCAAAAGAGCTTTGTGTGTCACTTCAGAAAAGGCAACAGGGGGAGGAAAGCCAATACTTTTTCTCATCAAAAGTAATACTCTAATTAAAAGAGTACAGCGGAAGGAAATGCTTGCAAAGGGAATGAAGAGAGAAAGAAAGGTGGACTGGTAAGGATTGGGAAGCCACAAATAACTCCCTCATGGACAAACAGCCCCAAGGACACAACTAGTAAAGAATACAGGACTGGCAAAAACCAGAGTACCCTTAGGATTGCACCAGAAGCCAAAGTAAAATGGGGAGCTCCTGGAGGCAGAAGCATGAGGGAAACTGTGATGAAAGGATTTCCCATGCTCAGAACACTCAGATTGGCCCTGGAGCAGCCAGATTTAGTGCTGATTTAATCTCTGTCTCCATGGGCTAGTCCTGAGGCCAGGCAGCTAAGGCTACCCACCCTCAAATACCCAAAAGTAGTGGATTACTACTAAAAAAACTAAGCTGTCAGCTATGGGGAGCTCCCTCTGAGGCAAAAACTGAACAAAAAGGTTATGCAAGACTACAAGCTTGTGTCCTGTAAGGTTTAACTTAAACTTGCCTTATCTTTGCTTTTCCAGTGCCTCCGTTTTATAATTACATTTCCCATTCTGCGTTCTGCAAGTAAAACCCGTTTTCATTTTAAGCACACCCGGGGTTTACACAGCTCCAAATCAAACCTGAGAGGAGAAGCAGAGCATGCAGTGCCCGAGGCACACAGCCAAACACACGAGGCTGGCTTGGGTATTGCTCGAGCCAGGGAGAGCTTGGGAAGGGGGAAGAGAGGAGGAGGCAGTATTCCCATTAACCTGCCAGAGTCAGCTCAGGCACTGACATCATTAACTGCTGATATCTGGAGGAAAAAAAATCACCCTGCAGGTGCCACCCAGGCTTTTCCAGCAAAGAGCAGATGGTGAAAAGGCAGAAGTTGAAACTCAGGGCACAGGTCCAAGCTAGGCAGAAAGCAAAATCCATCATCTTCCAGCACCAAGGCAGAGATGGAGATCCCACAGCTGCTCACAAACAAGAGTCAGACACCTGGAGGAATTCCTTAAAAATAGATCACAGGTCAGTATGCTGTGGGTCTTCCTCCAGAGCCTGTCATTCTCATTTCCCAAGGTGGCAAAAATCGATTTTCCACATCCATCCTTAATAAAGGTGACTCACCTTTCAGGAGTAAGTCTCACATGAGTCATTGGAAGAGTCAGGGAATTCACCCCCTGGATTCTGCCGAGGTGTTTATCGGACCTGGTGCCATTCACAGCCCCTATCCACATCTCCCAGAGGTTCACAGCCCCACGCTGCACCCCCAGGGCACAGAACTGCCTCACTCGTGCTCTCACCACTCTGATTTAGCAGGGGATGACAGCCCTGACACCACGCTGCTCCTGTATTATTGTGCACAGAGCATCAAGACAAAATCTGTGCCATGCCAGGGCTCAGCCAGCCCATCAGGAGTTTATCTGGGATATCTGCCATCCCACTTCACCAGAAAAAGAAAGCTGTACGGGTTCATAGGTGCTGCTGTAGAATCCTCCCCAGAGAAAGCAACAATTAAAGCACTCAGGTTTAATGTAACATGCCTCATTGAACCACTCGAGGCCCAGAGCTGTATAAAATTTCCTTACAACTATGTGCTCAGAGAGAAACAAACATGATCCCCCCAGCCCTGCAAGGGAGACTTCTCCAGTGCAGAAATAATCTCGGTGCTTTGCTGTACACGCACTTTTAAAATTATTTTTCTGCACACACATCTCATTGTTTTAGTTACTATATCTTCATTTTCAGAGGGGAAACAAAAAAACCCACAAAACCAAAGAGAGAAAACTTATTTCATACTTGCCAAACCACACACTGACTCCCAGCAGGAGACAAAGGATGTGCTATGTTACCCCACAGCTTAGGAGGGCAGGTAAGACAATGGGAAGGGTGCACCTCAGTTCACCTTGCAGACAGGTATCGAACAAAAACCAGATTTCAGGTGCTTGGTATGCTGCCACACAACACATAGCAAGCCTCAGTGCAGGGCTGGAAACCACCAAGGGACACTAAATAAACACAACTCCATATTATGAGCAAGTTTTAAGATCCAGATTAAGTGGTGCAGACAAAAGAGATGGAAAAGAGACGGGGAGAAACAGGAAGAAGGAGGCACAAAAGACTGGGCAGATGCTACTCAAACAGATCAAGCCAACCTCAAACTGCTGAATTTTCCTTTGATGACAGCACAGGCCACTAAGGGGAAAAGGCAATAAAGGAAGGTAGGGATGCAGGAAAATAACTTATGCCTGTGGAAAAAGCCCTCCTTGGGCTCAAGCAGCAAAAGGAGGATGCTTGGCTGGGAGCTGAGACTTGGTCATCCCAGCAAAGTCTTTGTCATCTACAGGAAACAGAGGGAATAAGCTGTAGCACACACCACAGATGAAGTAATTTTATTTATTTTTTTTTTCTGTAATTTGAGCAGCCAGATTTGGATGTTTTACACAAAAATACAGCCAGGTGCAAAGCAAAGGGGCTGCTCCTGCACAAAATCAAGGGGTTATGAACCTGAGCAGAGCCAGCTGGGTTTATCACATCAAAATAAAGAGAGAGCATGGGTAGGAAACTGAGGGTGACATTCTAAGGAAGCCTCTGAAAAGCATCTTTCCAAGCAGTCAGCAACTGCCCAAAATATCCACAACCCATTGTTTTAGGGTTATTACAGCAATGTTACACCAGCTGCACTGAGTTAACAGCTGAAAGGAGCATAATAGGTCAAAAAAACTTCAAACTCTTAACTATAATATGGTTTATTTTGTACCCCGAAGTAATTGAACGTGAAATGTTTCCACTCAGGGTAAACAAATTCAGTGTCCTCATCACCAAACACCATCCCAGGCACCGAGCAAACTCAGTTTTGTGTAAGAAATCCTGGCAGCACCACATGGCGCCCTGCCCTGAAGGGGTCAACATATTAAACAGGAAGGAACTGGACAATACTGATCTTTCCAGAGGAGTCAAAACATGTCAGGAGGGATGCAGGTTCAATCTTGGAGCAAAGATTTGAGTGAAATTGTTTTAGAAACTGCAGTTCAGAGAGAAAATATCTCTTTCCTTGTTTACTGCAGCAGAACAGATTTGCCTTTCAATTAGCTCTAAAACATGCAGGCTGGCCTGGCTTGAAATTAGCTGGAACATATTCAAAGGGAAAAACAAGGGGGGAAAACCCCTCCATTTACATATTACACCTTTGTTGGGAGTGGGCAAACAGAACTGTTGGTAGCCAAAGCAATTTATAAGTCTTGTTATCCTGAAATGACAGCCAGACAGCTGAAGGCACATTCTGTAAAAAAAATTAGATACCCAAGGATGTCCATGGCAGTTTTCAATTATAAGTGTTTAATGTTTATAGAGTTTAGCAGCTGGGATTTCACACTGAATTGATACAAAAATGCTGCATGTGACAGTGAGCTCCAGCAACCAGAGGCAGCAGCCAAATGCCAAGGATACTTAAAACTATAAATACATAACTACAAAGAGGGTATTTCAGAGAGAACTGCAGTGATGAGGTTATTCAGAGTGGTGGCATGGTGGGAGACCACTGCTGCTGGACCACAGACTGGAAACCACCATTACCAGCAGGGGAAAAAAAAAAAATCAGTTTTGATGGAACCAATTTAAAAACTTGTTTAAAAGTGTATTTTGCTATTCACAGAGATCTGCTCCAATTAGTTCTCTATAGACTCATCTCTATGCAGCCAGTTCCTGTAAAGAAGATGAATGGTTTTACAGCACAGAGACATCTTCCACGCTTTATGCAGGGAAGCTGATGATAGATTTACTACCTACACACCTCAGACAGCCCATTCATCACAGTCATTTATGTACATGCTAACAGATACAGATTTCTTAAGTGCTGAGTAACATTTCAAAGCAAATGACACATTTTCAATTCATTTCAGACACAGCCAGAGCGCAGCCTACCATGGAAATGGTAAAATAAACCCAGGCATACCCTCAGTGGGCAGCCCAAGGCTTCAGATTTCTGTGACTTACATGGCTTGAACAACTACAACTTGTATCAAAAATTATTTCTTTTCTTAGAGGTAAAAAAATTATTAAAGACTCAAAACATCTAACTCTTCAGCAGCAGGTGGTTTTACCCAGAGACTCAAAGCCAATCACCCTCAGAAATTACTCTTGTGACAGTGTGCTAGAATATATTCAGAGGTGAGCATAACAGGATGAAAATAAGAGTTTTTCTATTGTTTCTGGATAAAACTTACATTGAGATAAACAAATTTGGAAATTCCCTGTTGCTTTACAGGGAAATTGCTTATACCCAAGCGAAGCAAAAGTCAAGAAGATCAAGTTTTCTGTTATTATTTTAAAGTTATTACAAATTTAGAGCCTTTATATGAGGTTCAAATTTAAAGCAATGACTCTCCTTTTTAGTTTTATCCTTAATCAAGCAATACTAACTCAACTTGTCTCAAAATACAAGGAAACACAGAGGAATAATCAATGCTCCTGTGATGAAAACTGAGAGAGGTTTCACATAAAACTGCAGAAAGAACTAAAAAGTCTCTTACTTTTCCTACAAAAGAAGATCCTGTGAAAGCATATTTTCCTAAGACAGTCTATAAGGTCAATTTAAATACACAGATTATTCACAAATTTTCAATGACATCATCCAGCTCCTGGGTCTGGATTTTCAGGACTAGAATTTTGTAAGGGAGATGAAGAACTACCAGAGCCCAAAGTGAGCATTCTATTTGGTGCAATCTGCTCCTATATACAATTATATCCCAGAAATATTAAAAATACACAAAAATCTGTCCTTCAAGCATCACAAACTTTGGAAAAGGTCACTCTGAAAGGCTGAAATAGCTTTTTGCACCCTGTTTTTTTGTCCCTGGAGGAAGAACAAGAGCTGACAAGTTGCTGTGATGGAAGAGCTCTGTATTCTTATTGTCCTGGGAGAAGATCTCATAACCAAAAGCATGCAAGCAGAGCTGAGAGCATCACTTTTTAGTTTGTCATTGTGGAGAGGTCCTTGCACTGGTCAATTCTTTGCTGTCTGGTTTCTCCCCTCTGTTCCCCCTCCCCAGTTACTAATTTTACATTGATTTTAGTGCTGAAGGGTCTAAACTGCAGTTAAGTGAGCAGAAATAGAAAAAACTCCACAAATCTGTAGGTTAATTATGAATGGAGAGGAACAGGGTGTCCATGCAGCCATGGTAAGGCCAGTAACAAACCTCAAACACACAACGCTCAGGTCAGAGCTCCCCAAACTCCCCCAGGGCCCACCAGGGCAGAGCCAGGGCCCAGACTGCACTGGGCAGTGTGAAATCCTGCTTGGAGAGCAAACAGCTGTGTTCTCTGGCCTCTCCCATGTGAAAAAAAACCAGATTTTTCATTGTCTCAGGGCTATTACTACAGAGAACTGACGGATTTGGCCTGGCAACAAAGATAAAAGACAACCTAAGGGCTGGAATTTTTGATTCCCCACCATGGCTTAGTGATCATGTAATGTAGAAGCAGTTTTTACTGGCTAATTCCACAGAAGTCCTCAGGACTTCTGAGATGAGAGCCAAAGGTGATGCTGGGTCTTCTAAGAGGGCCAGACTCCCAGCATGGCATGAGAACCCCAATCTCCCACACTGCCAGAGGACAGAGAGAAAATGCTTTCCATGAGACTTTTCTTCTTCTCCTTCTTCTGTTTTCCCTTCTTCCTCCTAAAGCAGCTGGGCTCAGCTGGTCAGGGAGAGCCCCACCACCAGCTGTGGGCTGCCCATGGAGGTCAGTGGCCAAGAGGAAGGGCAACTTCAACATGAGGTCAGTGGCCAAGACAGGTGAAGGGCAGCAGGGCAACCTCAACATGCAGCTGCCAGAAACCCTCTGCAGCTTTTCAGGGGCTGAGAGTAGCACACTCCTCCCCAAAATCCAGGACAGGGGGTTCCTCGTGGTGTTCCACATCATGCTCAGCCAAACTCCTCACTGTGCATATTTATAACTTCTTTGTTCCATATAAAATGGCTGATGGCTTTGCTGACATTAACACAAAGCTGCTTGGCACTAAAATGCAATTGATGCCTTTTTAGAATTATTTGCCCTTGTCATCTTCATGACGTATGTATAGTCTATGTTTTCTGATTTATTAGGCCTTTGAAACCTCTTTTGAATTTTATATCTCGATCAGCAGGAGCCTCACCACCCATAACCCTCCTTTTTTTGCGATGCAAGAGTTTGAAGCCTAGGATTCTCTGGATGTGCAAAGTCTACCACAATAATTTACAACCCTTATTTTCCTTCTCTGCAAGTAGAATCAAAATTTTTTTTAGGCTGAAATGAGGATTACAGCAGATGTCTGAAGCCAGGAAAAAACACGAAGAAAAGCAAATTTAACAGTGGAAGGCACTTCACGCAAAGAGGGAAGGAGTCCTTTAGGGCAGTGCTTGCTTCCAGAGCTGTTGTTTTGTTACTTGATGTCCACCTAGTTATGGGATCAAAGCAGGATTCCTTTTGTCTGCCAGGCACCAGTTTTTTCAGAGGTCTCATGAGAGCAAATTACCTCTCAAGAACAAACTGGAACACTGGACACAGCACAACACACCCACTGCCACCCCCACTTTGAATCTCTTTGCTTGACAGTGAATCTCTTGGACCTGAGGAACCCAGGACATAACGGGAGTTTTGCAAAACAAAAAAAAA
>NC_031799.1:254140-327080 GCF_001522545.3 Parus major | reverse complement strand
AAAAAAAAAAAAGTAGAAAATCTACCCTGGATATAAACCAAGCTAAATAAACACTGTCCTGAGAACAGAAGTGTTTTCTTCTTCCTCCCTCACCTCAGATAATCACAGAATGGCTTGGTCTGGAAGGGTCTTTAAAGTCCATCCAGTGCCACCCCTGATATGGCAGGGACACCTTCCACAGCCCCAGGGTGCTCCAAGCCCCAGTGTCCAGCTTGGCCTTGGGTACAGTGAAATTGCTGAGTGAATCACAGGAGCAGCACAAGCCCAGGGAATTCCCAGCCCAGTACCTGGATGGGAAGCCAGCTGCACTGATCCGGATGGTCTCCAGCACCCCACAGGCTCTCAGCTGCTGCACTGCTCTCTTTGGATCAAACCTGCAAATAGATTTAGGACAGACATTAACACACTGTGAGGGGGAACCCACAGCCATTCCCTCCCAAACCTCAGTGTAGCCCATGCCTGGCTTTGGGGACAGGCTGCACAGATGTCACACGTTTTCAATCTGCAGGTCACAGAGGTGTGATTTTCAACCTTGCTTCCACCCCTCTACCAATGCCAGGTGTATTCTTGGGATAGGATGACCTGCTGCAATTAATTCGTGCCTACAGCCAGACCCTACCTGGCTTTGTAAAGCGATAAAGTCACAATAAAGAAGGGAACAAGTTGCCCCACCACAAGCTGCCTGGTTAACCAGGCAGTATTACTCCTGCAGCTTTCAGGGTCACATCATATTCACAGAAATCAAATTCAACAGCAAAGTAAGCCTGATATATTCAGTTCCATTCCAAAACCATGTAATTAACAGGCGCCACAAGTTTCTAGACTAAGTTTTCCAAGAACAGTGGTGCTGGTGTTACAGACTAATGACTTTGGTAGGCACCATGTGGAAATTCAAGGTGTTTCTGCCCTCCTCTTTAAAGCTTGCATCATCCCTTACCACTGGCATCCCACTTCCATCAGGAATTTGTGCCAAAAACACTCATGGCAACTTCCAGCTGAGTACCTGGGCAGTGCCTCCTCTGGTTCCTGGCAAGAACTCATGCCCACATCGGACCATCCTTGCACAGAGTGAGTACAGGTACCAGCACAGCACCTCCCTCCTTCCACCCTGACTCTGAATGCACAAGGAGGTTCAGCTCTTCAGCTCTGGAAAGCGCTGGAAAAGGTCCTTGCATCAAGCCTGGACTCACATGAATGCAGATGTCCACAGCTGTGTGAGGTTTCCAGAACAAAGCTTCCCACATAATACCTGCTTTTCCCTTTCTGAAAGCCCAAAATATTTCCACCTGCAAGTCAAGATTGCATGAATAATTCCGCCTGCTCTTTGCTGTACAAAAGCAGCATGAAAAATAGTCCCCTTTTTCTCTCTCTGCTCTTTTTAATTCCCTGGACCTGTCAAGTCTACAAGCAAGTTATTCACTGCAACACCACAAACACTGTGCAGGGTGAAAAATCAGTCTGGGCTGTCACTCACTTGAAGGAAGAACCCACAAGGGTGCAATTTCCATAACAATAAATAATAAACAGGACTGTCAGATCAGCAGGTAAGCATCAGTCCTGGAAGATCCCAGGGCAATCTCTGCTGTATCCAAGAGAAACTGCAAAGCAGCAAAGCCCTGCTCAGTGGGGGTGAAATGCAGTCACCAGAGAGGCTGCAGTCATTTATCAGCAACAGCTCCAGCTATGGGCTAACACTGAAATTAAGACCTTAAAAGTGGGACAAACTCCTTATTACACTTTCCATGGGAGGTAGAAGCACCTGGCAGGTTGCCTTTGGCCTGGAAACCCAAGTCAAAGATCCCAAACCCTGCCTGAAACAGACTCTAAAAGGAAAACTGTCAGAGGAACAACCTGAAGTCAGGCATTCCCCTTGCACATCTCTCTGTGGAAGTCTCCTCCACCAGGAATTAACCTCAGACACAGCCTGCAGTCAGATGCAGCAAACATTCCTGCTCAGTGCCAAGGTGTCCTCCAGGATGGGAGCCTGAGACCCCTCAGCCCCACTATGGATCTTCTCTTTTCAGCAAGTTGTGAAGTAGGAATGCAGGGTGCCAGAAACCTGAGGAAATCTCCAGTCTGACCTTCTGTGTTCAAAAGCTGGGACAGCTGTGAGGGCAGACCCATAGCTCAGGGGTTTACCCACTCAAAACTGATAGAAACCTCCACAGATGGAGGCTGAACAACCTCTCTGGACAGACTGCTCCACTGACAGACTGTCCTCAGGGAGAAAAAATCGTGTTTACTTATCTCCAGTCTGAACCTCCCATGTTGATTTGGGGCCATTGCCTCCTGTCCTCCCACCACACACCACCATTAAGAGCAAGTATTTTCTTTTTTCCCCTAAGTACTGAAGGGCTGCCATTACATCCTTTCTGCTCTCCGGGGTAAGCATCTCATTTCAGTAAAAATGTAAAGCTTTTCTGAGCTGGAAAATGATATGTTTTAGAAAGAGAAGACTTGTTTTCTCACTGAACAACAAACATAACACCAACTAGTGTTCTGCATGCTACAGACACCACTTTGGTGCTAACCTGGGGCAATGCTGATGATGTTTCACTTCACAAATGCTCCCCAGCACTGTGCACTTTCCAGCATGTGTCTCTAGATGCCACTTTTACACATAAGCAAATAGGCTTTAGAGAGCAAGTCCAATGAGGAGCAGCTGAAGGAGCTGGGGAAGGGGCTGGAGCCCCAGGAGCGGCTGAGGGAGCTGGGAAAGGGGCTCAGCCTGGAGAAAAGGAGGCTCAGGGGGCCCTTGTGGCTCTGCACAACTCCCTGCCAGGAGGGGACAGCCGGGGGGGTCGGGCTGTGCTGCCAGGGAACAGGGACAGGAGGAGAGGGAACGGCCTCAGGCTGGGCCAGGGCAGGGTCAGGGTGGACATCAGCAGGAATTTCCCCATGGAAAGGGTGGCCAGGCCTTGGAACTGCCCAGGGAGGTGTTTGAATCCCCATCCCTGGAGGTGTCTGAGGAAATTCTGGACGTGGCACTCAGAGCTCTGGGCTGGTGACAAGGTGGGGGACTGGGCACAGATTGGACTCTTTTGGATCCTGGATCTCCTGGATCCTGGAGCTCTTTTCCAACCTCAGTGCTCCTGGGATTCTGTGACTTTATTTGAGCCAGGCTAAGGATACAAATTCCTCAAGCTGATGGCGGCAAGGACATCCTTGACCAGGATGCCCAGGTCACAGCGCCAATTAAGCAATCCATTAGGGGTGAGGGGGAAGAGTCTCTTGTAGAACCACCCACAGGAGACACCTGAACCCCCTCTGGATGAAGATGCAGCCCCACCACCACAACCTAAAGCAACCTCCTCCAGAACCATCCTTGTGTCTATTTTGGTCTGTCGCTTGTACCCAAAATCCCAAGCTTGGACAGTCACCAATAGCAACATCACAGTGGAGGAGCAGGCACTGGCAGAATTATCCTCCTGGTGCTTGCTACCCATAACATTGTAGGGATACAACTGAGTTAATCCAATTACTGCCCCCTGAATACCAAGAGCTTGCACATCCATTGAATTATATTAACTGTATCCTGAGCACCACATGAAAAACTGAATTTGAAAGTTCAAAGGCAGAGAAGCGAAGAGGGATGAGTTGAAAGGAGAGCCAAGTAGGGACACAGAGTCTTGGATACACCCCTTGGAAAGATGAAGGCATTTCACCACCCAGAGCATCTATCACACTCTCACTACAGCAAGTCAGAGAACAATTTTGTGCTTCATCTAAAGAAAACAGTCAATCACACAGTGTAATCCTGAATTTCATTTAAATCAACACCTCCTGCAAAAGGCAACAGGAGACCAAGGCCCTGAGCAAATCCAGTACCTACAGGATGGTGTGTGAAACAGATCAGCTGAGCACAGGAACTGCCATCCCAGCACAGACAGCCTTCTCCAGGGCTGTTCAATCCTCATCTAAGGCATCAGGTAAATATAAAACAGTTTCTGAATGTCTTGTAATGATTAAACGATTAGCTGTTTGCAGGGGGAGAAGAGTCACACCAGGAAGCTTCCTGGTGGATACATCTCACCCAGCACATCATGACCAAGGGTGAGCCTCCTTAGAGAAGCTTTGCTCAGCTTTCAGGACACTGCTGGAGCTGTCTCTGCACTCCTGAATCACACTGTGCTCACTGGGAGCACTCAGCCTGCATGGGGTCAGCTGGAGGGAAATGCCTCCCTGCTGCTGGATTACATTTACAGCCTTCTTCCTTAAAGGCCACCACCTGCACCCTATGCCTTTCGAGGACATCACATCTGTAAGGTCCCTGCAGACTAATGGCCCAGCTTTCCTGGAGTTACAGGGAAGAAAACTGGGCACAAACCATGACCAAGAGGTCAAACAGGGCTAACAACTGCTACCTGCTCACAGTTTGCTGCCTGTGATTCGTCTCTGAACTATGGAGCAAGACCAGGACTAGCCTTTTGCTTCAGCTGTTAACCTGCCTGAAGTTGATACAAACCACATCTTTACTTTTTCTACATTTATTTTGGAAGCACCAAGATATTTTTGTTCATTTTACAAACCCACTACTTACCTCTGCTTTTTAATTTCTTTCTCTTTTCACTGTTTGGAACTGTAATTATTTAAATCAAAGCAAGTCTAAGATGAAAATTGCACAAAGACCCTAATACTACAAAGAAAGGGTGCTCAGTACTAGCAGAGTATATCTATGAATTATTAGAACCTGAATTAGTCTTCATTTCAGAGGCACAAACCCCACATGCTGAAACCCAAAAAGGTGACTCCAGCAACCCACACAGACCTTCCAGTTACAGGAACAGCATTAAAAGGAGGGGGCAAGCTCCTCAGCAGGAGGAAGAGCCCAAAGCACGTTCTGCTGCTCTAAAGCTGAACACATTTTTTCATCTGCAGCTCCACTTACTTGAAGGGGAGTTTCTCATCGTTGGGCTTGATGCAGCGCACGTAGTGTGGGGTGGTGGCGTTCAGGGTCTCCATCAGCAGGTGCAGGGAGTTGCGGAACTGAAAGACAAAACCACACATCTGGAGGAGGTGCTGCAACCCTGCAGCCCCAGGCAGCAGCTGCCACGAGTCATCTGCAGGTGTGACACTGTGTGACAATTCAGAGACACTGTGGGGTTGAGGGCTTCCAGCTCAAATAAGTTCATGAGCAACAAAGCTTGGGACTCTGCCCAGTTGGGTCTTTGACACGTCTCCAAGGATGGAGACAGCACAACCTTCCTGTGCCCCTGCTGAACTTCTAAAACTGCCCACAGGGGAAAAAATGCTCCTGTTCTGAAGCTGTTTCAATGTATGGGCTCCACAGTACACTGGAACACTGCCCAGTGAATCCCAGAGTGGCCTCCACTCTCCCCAGACCATGTCTCAGCTGCTTTCAGTCAGGACTACTCAAGCCTGCTGCTCCAGCGACAGTGCTAGAAGTCATCCAAAATGCAACAGCTGAACACAGAGACCACAGGAAAGTCTCTTTCCACCCCAACAGCTTTTTATTTACCTCTGCTTCAAACTGAAGAAACAAAATCTTAACTGGATTTCTCTGCTGTTAGTGACTCACCCAAATCTTACATTACCTGGTGTCCCACTGTTTTCCTGTGCTCCTTGTTGGCAGCTTTGAAGGCTGGCCTGGCAGAGCGGACGCTGATCCGGGGTGTTCCCTTCCGCACGGCAGTGGCAGGCACAGCTTCCGTCTCCTCCTGGAATAAGTCTGCTACCATCTGATACTAAAACGAAAGAAAACACCTGTGCACCTCTGGCCCCGCTCACTGGGGAATGAACCCCCCCACCAGGTCATCACTCAGGTCATTTATCACCCATCCTAAACCTGGAAGAGGAAAAAGGGCAAGAAATTGGAAGCAAGAAGAGTTGCCTACATGAACTACACCAGCAGGACCATTCTGTGCTGCAGTTCAGGAAACCTTGAAATGTACACATTAAATCAAACTAGCCAAAAAAACAAAAAAAACAAAAAAAAACCAAACAAAACCAAAAAAAAAACAAACCAAAAAAAAAGAGGCGGGATTGCTGAAGCCTTGCCAAGGCACCAAACCTCCTGAACATGACTCTTGCTCCTAAGGCTTTGTTTCAGGGTTTATCCAGCCCTGCCCCAGCAAGGATGCTGCCTGCACAGCACATACCCCAGGAACAGGATCTCCTGTGAGGACAGGCGGCAGCCAGGCCCCACCCTGGCCACAGAGCCACCCTTGCTTTTCAAAAAATTAAGGGACACAAACACTGCCTCCTTAATTACCCACCTTTCAGGGCAGCACTGCCATCCCAGAACCTTGCAAGCACCACATCTAACTTGACAGATCCCTAGCTCTGGAATGAACATTTCTGCTTCATAAACAACAGCTGAGCTGGAAAATACAGTTAATGCCTTCTTTATTATTATTATTTAGGGAGCAGGATATTCATATTTACATTAGGCTGGGGAACCTGAGTATTAAGTAAGCCACCATAAATCTAGCCTGGTTAGCAGGGCTGTTGATTTTTCACATCTTGAATCCACCTACGCACCCACACTGGCCACAGCTGCACCTACATTCAAAGGGGAAATCCTTAAACGCAAAAAAACCTCTCTGTCAGCAGGTGGGATGTGACACATCACCAACTGAGCTGGGCTCCAGCCTGGTGACACTGCCAAAGCACCCACGATGCCTCCCAGCCACACAGATGCTGGAGCACCTGGGAGAGAACCACATCCCCACATCCATGGCACACCATCCCCAACACATCCACCCCAAAACCACCAGCACAAGCCAGGGGCAACAGCACTCTTGCCCCCACCTCAGGCTCCTCCCAAAGCCCAACCTGGTTGTATTTCCATTAAGATCCCAGGAAGGGTGCTGTGGTTTACCACTTTTTAGACACAAATGGACAGCCCTGTGCCGTGAAGGGCTGCCTGGCTCTCTGCCACACCCCTGGGCTGAGACAGGAAAAATTCCACTGTCCTGTGGGCTGTTCTCACAGCTTGCTCCTACAGGAGCCTCAACACCACTGTGGGAAGGAAATTATTTGCATTACATGACCTGCTCTTGCAGGCTCCACGACAGTGCCAGCTCAGGATCTGCTTCACAGTCTCAGCTTTCACTGCTATCTCTGCAGATCACTCAACTCCTACCAAAATAAAGGCTCTCTCCCTCTTCACCTGACCTCCTACCCCTCAAAAAGACATCCTGACAGTTGTGGATGACACATCTGGAATGCTCTGACTCCTGCAAACAGGAGTGGAGGGAAGAGGAGAGGAGGGAGGCATGGATGGCACATGTATTGATGAAAATATCCAGCACAGGATACGACCTCGCACCTGACAATGTGGTAAAACCTCTGGATGTAATTTTGCATTTCAAAATATCTTCTCAACACTGATCCCTCCATCCACTTGGTATTAGTAACAGCAGTGCTTGTTCCTGAATGAGCGCTGGAGAAGGATCTCAGAGCCGAGCTCTCAGCCTGCAGATGCAAAAGCTGGTGGAACTGAGATCATCTCTAGCAGGAACCATTCCACGGGTTCTGGGGCATGAGCAAGAGGGGCAGACCCCTCCTCCCCAGTTGGCAGAGCCAAAACCATTGCTGCATTACTTGTAATTACAGAGAACTGGAAAATAATACCTTCACAGCATGCCCGTATGCCTTCCATCAGCGTTCAAATAATTTCCCTCAATTCAAAGAACATCAGCTCTCAACTGCTTCAGCTGACCAGCGCTTACAGAAGTAATTAAATGCTTCATAAAGTCTCTTTCACCATCTTGTTGATGGCAGTAATTGCATTCTAATTAGCAGAAGGCAGTTCTGTCTTGGTGGGAGTGCTTTGTCAGCCATGGCTTGCTGACAGGAAGGTGCCCAGGTCCTTGCTGTGTTAAATTCAGTGTTCCCTCTTGCCCTCTGTGCTGCTTTAGTGGGAATGCAAAGAGTGCACACTACGGAGTGCCAGCCTGATCCTGAGGACAGGACAAAGTCCTCTGCAGCACAAATCTGAGCTTTAGTTAAATTTATACATTTATGTAGCAGACTCAGCACTGCCACTGCTGCTTTTTCTGGTTCAGAGATACCAGGTCGCCTTTTACAGCAAAACAGAATTGCTTTTAATTGTTTATAGCCCCAGAGGGCAAATGGCAGGCAAGAGACCAAAGTATCAGGGTAACAATCGGTTGGCAAACCCGAGTTAGGGGCAGCAAGAGCAGATCATCATGTGTTGTAGGATTTGTGAGAGGAACGTGAGAAAGCTCCTGCTGCTCTTCTTCCCTGAGCAGCAGGGGATCAGCACAGGCTGATAAAAGCCACTGCTCCCATGCTGTTAGAGGCAGAAATTCAACAACTATCTCCCAAAGGTTCTCAGACCCAGGTGTATTTCAGAGTGTTCTGGGCTGGGTCAGGGCAGCTGGGGCTGCTCCATCCCTGGAAGTATCCAAGGCCACGCTGGATGGGGCTTGGAGCAACCTGGGATAGTGGAAAGGGCAGGGGCAGCACTGGATGGGATTTAAGATCCTCTCCAACCCAGCAATTAAAAGAAGGTCGAGCCTGCTCTGCTGTTACATTGTGGTTCCTATATGTGACAAGAGAGCCTTTATTTTATATCTGGTTTTAGGGAACAGTTTCCAGGGCCTCTCCACCACTCCACACCACACTACTCCAGTGAGTTACAATCTCTCCTCTACACCAACTGGAAGAAGTCAAACAGAAATCCTTATCAGACACTACCAGTTCTGCAGCACTGACTCCAATAGCAAGTTCAGCACTGGCTAAATAATTAATCACATAGCACCAATTATCACTGGAGGTTACCTGGCATTTCTAATGAGCTCTAATCACGCCCAGTTTTTCCCTGGGAAGCTTCCTGAACATGCAGAGCTCTTGATTTGGGCATTATTAAAGCCCAGCTTCACAATTATTAATTTCACAACTACTCCCATGGATGAGAAAATTGTTCATCTTGCCATCTTCACATGAATTCCTTGCCATGAAACAGGCCAAGCCACTGACAACACTTAAATAATTTCCCATTCTCATCTCTTCCAACTTTGACAGGAACAAACTACTCCTAAAAATAATGTTTCCTCCATTCCTGCCTTCATCCCACTCCTTATTCGGGGTGGCATTTAGAAGGTCACAGCCAGCAGCAACCCACATGTGTCACAAAGAGAAGTCTGAATATGAGACATAGCATTTGCAAAATGTAAGGGGTCTTCAAAATCTGTAATGCAAAAATAAAAAAAAAAATTAAAAAAAATCCCCAAACCAACTTAACATGCTGGCCTATGCTGTGGAAGGCTTTGAAATGGTTTGGAGGAAAGTAGATGTACTCCTTCCTTAAACCACACACCAGTTTTGGAGGAACAATGGTATCCCAGAGTCATTCAGCCTGGATTTTGGCTGCTGGATGGTGAGTTGGACTTTGCAAGGCTGGATTTTCACACTAACTGCTTAATAAAAGCTGCCCTGGGGGCAGATGAGGTTGTTTAAAGTTTCAGCTCATTAGTTGACAATGAAAGACTCAAGGCTGCAGGGAAGAACTTTTGGTCTGGTTTTAAAACAACAAAGGTTTAAAATTCCTTAGCTGTCTGTGCTATTGACACTTTTAACACAGCTGACCCATATGTTCATAGTGATCAGGAGTATGGTACTGGAAGCCAGTGTAAAATCTGCTCAATTTATACAGAAAACTGTAAAATCTTTGACTTGAAGCCCATTGTCAAATACTCATTTACTGCAGGCAGGACCCACTCCAAAGCCTTCAGAGCCCCACAGCTCTTTTGCTTCCAACATCCCACCAAATCCACAGCCCACGGGAAATTTTAAGCACCAAGAGCCAAAAAACCCTTCACCAGGAGACCTGGCATTCACAGCCAGCCAGCACATCCCTGCTGGCACTTTGTGCAATGAGATGTTGACAAGTTGTTTGTACAATACTCGGGAGAGGGAAGGTAACACTAAACCTTGTAAGACACAATCGACATCAAGCGTGATCCTTAGTATCTGTTAATTTGTTAAAGTTACACATTGGCAGCTGTGTAAAACAGCTCCACAGCAGCTGGAGTGTCTCAGAGTTGTGTCACGTTCTGCATTAACTCTCGTTTTTGCACAGTAATTACTGAAGTAATTAGAAGCCACAGGGACAAGTATGATGGATTACAGCTAAGAGGAACAGTGATTTCCACACAGATGCGGGATAGGACCAGCAAGGCTGCCCACAATACACAAATTATGCTGGTGACAGTGGCTTTTCACCCCAGACCCCCGTGCTTTTGACCAGCCTGGTCTAGTGGAAGGTGTCCCATGGCAGGGAGCTGGAACAAGACGATCCCTAAATTCTCTTCCAACCCAAATCATCCTGTGATTCTGCAGGTGATGGGTAGAGAGCTCCAAGCAAGAGTAAAGTGGGATTTACAGTGCCCAAAAACAACCTTGCTCCTAATTGTGGCCCTTGGTGACCAAAAAAGAAGAGGCTCAAGAGGTTTGGAAACTATTTTTGCGATGCATCTTGACAGGACACCAACACCAGGGTGAAGGAACGCAGACAACCAGCCACATCCACACATGGGTGTGACTGCAACCCCCAGCACCCTGCTCTCCCCCCCTTTTCCCTGCTGCACACCCCATTGATTTGGCTCTCTGGCTGCTGTCAGTGGCTGGAGCTGCACGCTCACCCCCTCAGCCTGCTTGGCGTGGCACAGGGACAGCTCAGCTCCAGCCTGGACAACTGCCCTCACTCACAGCTTTTACCTTGCTGGCTTTGAGGATGCTGATCTGCTCCTCATACACGGTGTCCCTGTTCTTCTCCAGAAACCCCTCGCTCTGGTACTCCACCTACCAGGACACAAAGGGAAGAAGCTCAGAGGGTCAAGTCCAAACACACAGGGGCAAGGTGCTCCCACCCCTGCCCTGCTGCCAGGAGCTCACCCAAAAAACCTGAGAGGGGAAAGGAACAACTGGAATTCAAAGGTCACTTTTTATCAAAAGAAGTGAATCTGAGTGAAAGCAAAACCCTCACTGCAAACACTGATTGTTTCCTAGTCATTAAATTGCTGTGTATGGAAGCTGGGGGTAAGAAATGCAAGGATCATCAGGAACACTACACGCTCTTTTGTTCACTCCTCAACTCCCTCTAAGTTAATCAATAAACCTCAAAATATGCCCTGCCTAAGTCTCTTCTAGGTCTCTTGGGTTTTGAAATTGCAGACGGTTGGAATGTAAAGGAATTTAAAATCCAATTAAAAAAATAATTTAGAGAGGACAAAAGAAAATTTCTAATTTTTTCGCATTTAAAAAAAAAAAAAGGAAAACGTGGTAAGAAATATTGTTTATGAAAGATCCATATGCAAAACCAGCTGCCTAAAGAAAGGTGAGTACCAACCTTTGCCATGGTGAGTGCCTATGGCACCCAGGGCAAACCTGGTTAGGAGAAGCACCTGTATGGAACCACAGCACCTGGATGTTGTCCAGCTCCTCAGACATACCCCTGGGTTGATCTTTTTTATTTTTTTATAACAAATGTGTGTTTGGGATAACTTCAAGCTTTTGAGATTCCTGTTTGCTGTAACACCTGTCAGGTGCTTCACACATCAGGGCTTCAGTGAAGCTGGAGTCCATGGACAAGACCCCCGAGCACCAGGCACCAGGATTTGGTTAAGTTCGGTGCCACAGCTGGTGTCTTCTCCCTCAAAAACGTGTGATCTGCCTGGGATCACCTCTCACCTCCTCCCTGCACTGAGCCTTGCTGACACTCACAGCTCCTGCTCTACAAACACAATTCCCTTCTCCAGCACATTTCCTGCCAAGCTGCCCTTACAGAAATCCATTTCCTTGCTGCTTTGGGAAAGAGGATTTTTCTCTCCTGGAGAAGCCACGACAGCTCACAGCTCAGAGCCACAGCTGTGAGGCAGAAACCCTTGGGGCCGATCCAGATGTGAGCACCCAAGCCACGGTCCCCACCCGCCCGGCACCGCGGTCACCAAGGGCAGCTCCCGAGGGCTATCCACAGATCTGTTTTCCTGCAGGAGGCTTTCCTGTCCCTGCTGGGTGCTCCCGGTGTGCTAAACCCACCACAGCCGTGCAGGTACCTTGTCAGCGAAGTGCAGGATGATGAAGGAGGTGTTGGACATGCGAGGTTTCTGGAAGTGCTGGCTGGCGGCGTGGCGGTCGTACAGCTTCTGCGCCCAGTTCTGGTCCGTGCCCTTGGGCACCTGCACGGGGACAGGGACAGGGACAGGGACAGGGACAGGGACAGGGACAGGGACAGGGACAGGGACAGGGACAGGAACAGGGGGTTCTGTGCTCACGTACTTCCATGACAAACACCCCAAAACTGCTTTTCCAGCAGGGAACACCCAAATCCCGGTTCTGTTCCAGCAGCCAGAACGGCTCTTGCAGGAAGAATTTTTAAAAAAAGGCAAAACAAACCAGCAAGACGAACCAAACAAACTAAAAAAAAAAAACAAACACCCTCCCAAAAAAAACTAAACAAAAAAAACCACCCTGAAGCAACACAAAAACAAAGAAGAAACTCCAAAACAAAACAAAAGCCAGTGAAGCTAAACAAAATCAAATCAAAACCCAACAAAAACTCTAAAACTTCCCCACCAAAAAACCAAACAAACAGCCCCAACAGAAACAAACCCAGGACCAAGCAAAAAGCCCCAGAAGGAAACAAAACCCCAAATACCTACACACACAAAATCCCCCAAACAACAAAAAAAACCATACTTATTAGAACAGAAATATTAAGGAACTGTTTTTACACTAGATACATTAACTACTCAGGCACCAACCTTTTTTTTTTAATACTGTTTTAGGTGACAGAATAGTTTCCATAACTGCCACATGAGGCAATATGCATGAAGTTCTGGTTTATTTAACAGTGAAATTGTTCCTTTTGGGGTCTGAGAGCCACCACTGATGGGGTTCATCCCCACCCCATGAATCACTGCTGAGCACACCAGTGGCTGCACACACACACACACCTATATATATTTTTAACAAAAAAGTGGATAATTGTATATTTAGGTTAGAAGAAGAGGTGGTTCAGTCTCAGTCAGTATTTAAACTTAGATCTGACAAAGCTTAGAACAGAACAACTATGCAGAAACAGAGAGAGGTCTTGATGATCCATGTGGACCTTTACATAGGCTTTTGTATGAAAAATCACAGAGGAAATAGGGACAGAGAGCAGGAAGATTAAAAACATGAGACAGGTGAGGAATACTTCTTTATGCTGTTCTGAAACAGCTTTTGATTTCATGACAGCAAACCAAAACACACCAGAAGGGTTCTGGATACAGGGATAAGCACCCCCTGCCAATCCTTGTAATGAGGGTGAATTAAATGCAGCAGCCACGCATGTAAGACATGCTCTCCCACATTTATTTATATTTTATAATTTTTAAGTGTAGCCAATTATGGATACACACATAAATAACACAGACTATATATAAATATTGAAAGGCACTTAGCTATGCAATTATATACATGTTTTATTTATGCAAGGTAAGACTCTGTTATATAAATGTAGATCTGTTTCTTTTCATGGGTTATATTTAATATTTGCATGCAAAAACATCGTTTCTGGAGGTATCACTGGGTGCCTCCTGGGCAGAACTAAGCCACAGGTGCAGAGCAGGAGCACTGCAGCCACCCTGAGCCAGGTTTATCCTGCACCAGCTCTCTTCCAGGGCATCCACTTTGCTGAAAAACCTGCTTATCTCGGAGTTAAACTTCAAAGTCATCGCTCCTGCCTCCCAGAAAGAGGGTCTGCCATACCCTGCTCACCATCCTGCAGCCTGGGTATTTTTAGCTGCCTGGGAAGCACCTGATAGGGACCAAGCTCCAAAGATAAAAATTAACACGGCCACTATCTGTACTATTATAACAGCTTTTGGTATTACCTTGGCAGTCCGAGGCCCTTAGAGAAACTGAGCAAGTTATTTAGAGGCTATATCATCATTTTTTTAGGGGATGGGGAAGGGGAAACTAGACTGCCTTGCAAGTTTAGTACAGAATCTTTAAAGAGAATAAAGCCAATACCAGGAATTGCACAAGGTCACTGCCTGTGCTTCTCTGTCCTCACCATGCCTCCACCTGTCAGAGGCAGGGTCCCCTCCCCTCTGGATTCACTGTCCCTGGTGCTGGCAGGAGCTCCTGCAACCACAATCACACCCACCCTCTGTGGCCAGGGCCAGCCCCACAGGATCCTTGCTGCATCCCAGGAGCCAGAACCCCCCAGGAACCCCCCAAGAACCCACCAGCCAGGTGAGGAGGTGCTTGGGACCACCTGGACTAAAGGCTGAGATTCCCTCCACCACCACCACCTCCAACAGAAGGACAATTAAATGGATAGAAGAAACAATGGTCAATGGCTTGAGGTGAAGGAGGGTAGATCTAGATTAGATATCAGAAAGAAATTTCTCCCCGTGAGGCCCTGGCACAGGGTGCCCAGAGCAGCTGGGGCTGCCCCTGGATCCCTGCAGTGTCCAAGGCCAGGCTGGACAGGGCTTGGAGCAGCCTGGGACACTGGAAGCTGTCCCTGCCATGGCAGGGGTGAGACTGGATGAGCTTCAAGGTTCCTTCCAGCCCAAACTATTCAGGGTTTCTACAACGCATACCTAATAATCTAAAAGTCAACTCTGAAAACACAGTAGGAACTACTCACATTTTATTTCTTTACTCCTCAACACTCCAATATAAGCTAAAGCCTGAAAAGAGCCAGGGCTGCTCCTGCACTCCAGAAACACGTTCCACTGCAAGTGATGTGCCTGACTTTAAAGTCATCAGAGCTGACAGCGTGACGTAGGGGAGGCTGTCCCGCCCGAGAGGAAAGCCCAGGGGTCCAACCTCTGTGTATCTGCTGGTGGAGCAGAAATCCCCCCGGACAGGAAGGCCATGTGCTAATTTCTGATGTCCAAAAAACTAACGAGTTCAGACAAGGAAAACACATTTGCTCAGATCCCCAAGTTTGCAGCAAAGCACAGAGACAAGAGAGATGGAAGAGCAGTCGGCCAGAAGCGGAGCACAGCGTTCCTGGCACTTGGCAGAAGGACACAGCAAAGGTTAAAGAGCATCTTCTGAGCAGCGTTAGAAAATGCATTTGGCACGTTAGCAGCATCACACAGGGGCGACGTGCCATGGAACACAAATGGGGCCACAGAGGAGGTCAAGAGCATGAGGGAGCTCGTGGGTTTGGTGAGACACATCCCCCTTTGGCAGCCTCAGGGGTCAGGCTGCTCCACAAGCAGAAAGATCCCTCACAAATCTTGGACAATGATGACAGCATTGACACGTGAACCTTTCCAATCAGCCTGTTCTTGACTGAACCCTTTTGGTTCCACTTAATGGAAATAGACACTTGTTTTTTCATTCATTTTTTCATTCTCACTCCCATGCCAAGGTGAAAGCAAGGAAACAGTGAGGTAGCAAGACACCTTATGGAGAAACCTGGGCACCCATGGTAACCTCTGACTCTGCTCCCAAACAGAATCACAAAATGTCCTGAGCAGGAAGGGACCCACAAGGACCAACCATGTCCAGCTCCTGGCCCTGCAAAGCACAGCCCCAAAAATGCCACTCTGTGCCAAAAAGAGCACTGTCCAAGGCACTTGGGAATGCTGGAAGACAGACAGCATGCCCACATGGCATGCAGTTTCAGCCTGAGAAGCAGGACAGCTTACCCAGCTTTGGCAGAGTCTCGACTGCATTTCCCAGTGTTTTCTGTTTCCCTCTTCAGAGAGTTCAAGTCATTCCACATGTTTCCTCAGAATTCAAAGCATTCTTCCAAAGTGTGCTGTTCCCCCTGCCAAAGTAACTCCCTCTACAAGTGGAACCCCACCCTAAGCCCATTCGAGATATCCAAGCAATCTTCCCACAACTGGATTTAGAGAAGACAGCCTTCATCTTTCATTTCTTCTGACGGGCTCTAGTCCTTCCCCAGGTTATTTCCCTCTTGGCCCCACACTGACTGCACCCACCCTTCACAGCTCACCAGAGGAGAGGTTCTCCTGGATGCCCTTCTGCTCTTTCCCACCTCTTTGGGCTCATCAGTTCAGCACATCAGCGTCCCACCATGGTGGTGGCCTTGGCTTCTGGCCAAGGCTTTTCTGAACAGGGGACGTGAACTCTCATTGTTTCTCTGGCATCAGAGCAAAACCAAGAGGTCCTAAAAGCTACAGATCCAGGCTGGTGAAGCAGAAAACAGGGAAAAGGCTCTCCAAGGACTCCAGGGTCCCTCAGCAGAGGACACAGGTCACAGTCCAGAGAGATTACAAGGGTTCCTGGGCAGACCAAGGACCAAAGGAGCTCCAGAAGCCACCTCCAAACTTAATAATTCTAGAACAGCTTCCAACTCCTATGATTACAAAGGTGTTTTTAAAAACCCCAACATAAACATCTCCCTCCTGGAGAGGGATTTTTCACAAAAACACAGAGGGACAGCACCCAGGCAATGGCTTCCCAGTGCCAGAGGGCAGGCCCAGCTGGGATATTGGGAAGGAATTGCTGGCTGGGAGGGTGGGCAGGCCCTGGCACAGGGTGCCCAGAGCAGCTGGGGCTGCCCCTGGATCCCTGCAGTGTCCAAGGCCAGGCTGGACAGGGCTTGGAGCAAGCTGGGACAATGGAAGGGGTGGAGCAGAGGATGGAGCAGGATGATCTTTAAGGTCCAGACCAAACCGTTCTGTGATTCTGTGATTCCATGATTCTATATCCTAAAAAGTAGGGTTTTTCTCATTAGCTTTCAGGAGACAGGTTTAGTTCTTAACACCCCAACCCCAGTTCAAGAGCTCTCTCTTTCACCGCCAATTCTTACATCAGTTTTTCCCTAAACAGCAACAAGACTCTCCTAGGACCTACACTGCTTCAGCACGTACCCAGCCACCTCCTCCCCAGCCACATGTTAGGGATTAAAAAAAGCCCCACACTCTGAAGCAAGAACATTAGTGACAAACCCTCTGCATTTGCACTAATGCTTCATTATTATCATCACAAATATTCCCCTGATGCCGTTTCACATCCCAGAGTGTTTTCATCCACTGCTGTGGCTTCTAACGAGTTGCCATGTAATTACTTTATTGTGGTCCCACCCCAGGAGGTGAAACACTACCGTGGGGGTGAAGGTTTTCATCCATAAACTGCTGCTTTCAGTTGACAGGTTTTGCTGAAATGTTCATAAATCTGGAGAACACTTGCAGGTTGTAATAAAAGAGGCGATTACAGGGCCAGTAATAAGGGCCTGTGACTAATGACAGCATCCCCCACTGACAGGTAAACACCCAGATAATTGTCATTTGATGAGAAGGGAGAGGGAATAGTTCTTGTGGTTTTGGTGGTTTTTTGTTGTTGTTGTTTTGCTGGGGTTTTGTTTTGTTTTTGTTTGTTTGGTTTGGTTTTTTGTGGGGATTTTTTAGGGGTTTTTTTCTTGTTGTTGGGTTTTTTGTTGGTTTTCTTGTGGGTTTTTTTGTTGGGGTTTTTGTTTGTTTGTTTGGTTTGGTTTTGGTTGTTGTTTTGTCAGATAAATAAGTATGGAGGGAAAAAGTAGGTAGATGGTACTGGTGGTACATGGGAGCTGCAATGTCACCACCAGCAATGTCACCAGCAGCAACCAGTGCCAGATACTCCAGAGAGGAGCCAAGGGTGTTACTCTCAACACCAGGAGAACTTCCCTTATGGTCCTTACAGCATCCAGGAGACAGACTGAGCCTTCAAAATTTAACTGGCCCAGCAGCACAGAGACCAGATGAAATGGTGCTGAATATCAGGCAAATAATCCGACCTCCTTGCGAACCTGCACTGGCTGAGATACTGTTTTTAAGGACATCAAAATTAAGTCTGATTTGTTCTCGCTTTTAAGGAGATTTCCTGAGAGGAGACTTGAAAAGGGCAAAGCCCCAACTCCAGCTCAGCCCAAAGGTGTAGCCAACACAGGTGCCACGTCGTTTTCCAGGGAAACTTGTCTGAAGAATGGATCCCAACCCTTTCCCTCCGATACGACTCTTGTGCTCTCAAGACACCAGACCTGTCCTGTACTCATGGATCCACAAAAAGAATTCCTTGGGTCCTTCATATCACCTTGGCTGCACTGGTGAGGGCCCCTTAACTACTTCAGCTCTCCCAACACTTTGTTTCACTCTTCCCTGCCTTTGCTCAAGAACACTCAGAGACCTCCCACAGTCAGGTATTTCCTGGCACAGAAAATATCCAAGACTCAATGGAAACTCTTCCTGAGGACAATGTGGGACATCCCACAGCTGAGGAGCATCCCTCAGAGACTGAGGCTCCTCATGACAGCCACACCCAGCAGGAAGGCACTCCCCATCCCCTTCCAACAGGACATCTCCAGCATCAAAGAGCTTCAAAACAGGCATCCCAACTTCCCAAGGAAACCTGCCCTCTGACATTCCTTGTTCCTATGTATACTTGATTATTCATGACTGAACAATGTGTGAACAGGGAGTCCAACCTACCTTTTGGACTGTCATCAAGGTTTACCACTCTGGTTTTTACTCACAGATTTCAAACAAGATTTTGGCCAGTGAGAGAGGGGACAAAAGAGAGCAAACTGCTCTCCAGCATCTCTGAGGTCTGCACATTAAATGCAGTGAGCTTTACCTTAAAGAGCTCTTGCAAGAGGACTCAGGTTTCCCCTGAGACAAAATAAGGCTTGAGAGGAGCTCCAGCTCCTGGCAGTGCCAAAGATGTCAGGTCTCAATCAGTGGCTGTTCCTCACTCAGTACAGCCAGGCCAGGCACACTGGCTGCACGTGGGGAGTGCAGGTACAGGGTCTGGAGCAAACACCTGCCCAGGAGGCTCTGAAGTGTTCCAAACCAAAGCAAACGCCAACTCAAGCCTGCTCTTGCCATGAGCACAGCAGCAACACACGTGAAAGGAAATGTTTACCCACCCGAAAGGCACCACAGATTAAAGCCCACTCTTGGATCTTTTATAGAAACAGAGACACCGGCGAAAAGGTGGGGGGTCCTCATTACCTTGCACTCTTCATCCAGCAGGTCCAGGATCCCAAGCTTGGCCTCTATCAGGTCTATGCAGGGCTGGTTGTCATAGAAGTCTATGAGAGTCCAAGGGATTCCCTCCTTCATGTACTCTTCTTGTTCCAGCTTAAACACGTGCTGGGAGTGGGAGAAAGCAGGGTCACCGAGTGCCAGCAGAGAACAGCCCCTTGCCCCTGTCCTTGCTGGAGTTCAGCATTCCAGGAGCACATCCCAAAGCCATAGAGGTTCTGGGTGCTCTCACAGACAGCCTGCACTGGCTCTGCCATTCACACAGCCCAGCTCCTGGCATGGAAAATAAAACCACTGCACTGGGAAACCACGGAACAGGGAAAAACAAGGCTTGAAATGACTTTCACTGCAAAACGACTGGAGCTGTCACTGCGCCGAGGTGGAAGCCATATCCTGATGTGGCAATGACACATATATCTCTTGGGCTGACAGAAATCCTCCTCTGCTTTATTGCTCTGCTGATTAAAGCAGTGACCTGGAGCAGGTTCACAAGCTGGGAGCCCAGCCAGGGCTGAGAGTCCGTGTTCCCCATCGAGCAGGGCTTCACAAAGAGCGCCCATCATCCCAGAAGGGATATCAGCAGCAGCATCTGACTGACTCAGGGACACTTCTATTGAAAATTCTTACTTAAAAAAAAAAAGTGTAATAAAAAAATCTTCACGTGGCTTATGTATCTCAGACCTCTGCCCAAGCAGATAAATTGTCTCAGGCTATTTCTGAGATACTCTAAAGCATATTAAAAAATGATTTTTCAAATGCACTTTTTTTTCCCTTCAAAGATAGCTTTTTAAAATCTCTTCAAACATGTCATCTTGAAGTTTGAATTTATAAGCTTCAGAAGCGATAGTTAAGACATACCAAGTAAGATATGAATAGTGCAAATACAATCCATAATTTACTTTTCATTTTTAGCAGCAGTGATCTATCTGATGCATAAGATAGACTGCAAATGTTCATGTCCATGCATATGATATGGTTTCAAAGGGCCAAACTAATCTGCAGTACTTAAATGCTCAAATTTAACAAGTTTCCCCTGTATCCTGAAATTAACAGTACTTTCTTCCCCTACTTACAACCAAAGCAGAACACAACTCCTTACTGGTTCCATTTCCAGTGAAGGTAAATTATTGTGTCCAATAAAATAGGAAAATTTCCAAGTGAAAAGTGGGGAGTGTTTCAAGTCCTGTTATTTAATACAGACTTTTCATCTCTCAGGTTTAAGCCATGCTTAATGGAAAGGTTTCCACGCCCATAACTTATTTTAATTCATACTGAAAATCAGCATGAGACCATCCAGGTTTTGTTTTAAGATTGAAACAGGACCAGGAAAAAGGCAAATTACATACTTATTCAGAGCAATATGTGACCCTTCTCACAAACCACATGCAAATCCATTTCCAGGGTCAAGTTTATACACCAAATAAGCAACATTTCCCAGCCTGAAAGGAGTATCTAGATCCACTGCAGTGAAATGTCTGGGAGAGAGGCATCCCAAGGATCCACATGATCTGTCCAGGCTGCAGGTAAATGCTGTTAAGCAGAAGCCAGAAACACAACAACCCTGCCTCGTTACATTTTCTGCTCAGTTTCATGGAACGTTTCCAAGCTGACCTTACCGAGTTGAACTGCTGCTGGAGCTTTTCGTTGGCATAGTTGATACAGAACTGCTCAAAGCTATTCACTTCAAAAGTTTCAAACCTGCAAAGCAATGAATAAATCAGCATTAGGCATTGCTTTGTTTCAAAATCTTCCCTTTTTTAAATTTTTTTTTAATTTTTTTTTTTTTCCCTGTAAGAGAGTGATCTGTGTGATGGGGAACACCACTTACTCAGGCATCTCTTCCATTCCTCCCACCCCAGATCTACACTTTTTTTTCCTCAAAACATCTATCCTTCCTTGGCACAACTCGAGGGATTCAAGAGGTCCCTCCTGCCACACACAAACGAGACATTTGGCACGACTGCAGCTTCCTGCCCATCAGCTCTGTCTGAGACAAGAAATGTAACTGCCTCTCCTGGGGAAAAATATTATTAAATATTAAGTCCGAATACATTCACCACAAAGGTGATGAAGAAACAGTAGCTGCTGTCTTAAAAGACCCGGCGTGCTATTTTTAATGGAATTTAATGGAGCAGAAAAAGAAGGTATTAAATTTGTAATTATAGCTTCTGTACTGCATCCCTGTTAGCACAAAAATTAGACACACGTGAGTAAGCAACTTCTGGAAGGGAGAAGGGGAAAAATGGTGATTTCAGCTCCAACTCCACGCTCCTTAGAGAAATCTTAGAGGTACCCTGGCGCTGGACTCAGTGCTCCACCTCTTCTCCAGGACTTCCACAGCCCCCCACACCAAAACATTACCCTGCCCTGACACACATCAGCTCCAAAACAGGCCCAAAAATAGCTTCTTAGTCACAATTATAAAGGAAAAAATATGCAGTTTTAGTAACACAAAGTACAGGTAAGGAGCAGGGAGCCAGCAGAGCCCCTGAGGCTGAAGCACACAACATCCAGGGACAGGCACAGGGAGCCAGGCTTGCTCTTGAAACTCAAAGAGGGTATTTTGAGTTACCCCTGGGAATTATGTGTTTTATATTTCTATTTTTAAGGCACAGTTGGAAGGGGGAAGGGGAAAAAAAGTCTTTGACACATGACTGTAAGGATTAAACCACGGGGAGAAGTGGGAAGGCTTCCTGTGTTCAATGAGTAAGCTGCTGTAATGATAAATATGTGACTAAATAATTGTCTGGGTAATAGGCACTGTAGGAGCTGGCAGAACAGTCTTTAAACACTGAATAAATGAAGCCCTTTCTTTCCAACCTCTCTTCCTCAAAATAATCAGTACTTCTGCCACTCCCTGAGGTGATGCAGTTGTTCCCCGGGTACTTCCAGGTGACAATGCCGTCACTGCACAAAATGCCAGTGTCCCTGGGGAAATGCAATGCCAAACGGCAAAAGAAAAAGGGGAATGGGAGAAATTAGCTGGTTTTCTGCTTTTATCACCCCCACAGTCCTTGAGGAAACCTCGGACTGCTTTACCTGTGCACTGCCCCCGCAGCTGGTGCCACCTATGCCAAGCAAAGGATGCTTAATCCATTCCCTTCCCAGAAACTGGGCTTTACAGTCTTTAATGCAACAGAATCTGGTGCCTGGGACAGCAAATGTTTCCATTATACACATGGCCTGTCCCTCAGTGATGAGTGTGTCCTTGGAGAGCTCCCACTGTGCTCGACCTTGGTTGTGTGGCTGAGCGAATCAGCGCCTCCAGCCCTTGCAACTCAAGGAACGTGAAATCCCAGGACTCTTTGGAAACGCCAGCTTCCCCACAGCAACAGGGCAGGATTTAGTTAAAACACAGGTGGAGAGGTGCAGTGAGCTAGGTGGGAAAAGGCAATGAGGAGTACATGAGGAAAAGAAATTGGAGTAGAAACTTCTCCCCTTCCAAGACACCAGATGTGATTTATGAACCCTCCCAGTGAGGGCCAGGCGGGGGCAGAGCTGCTGTACAACTCCAGCTCCAAGGGAGATCTCACAAAGTTGCTAATTAAGGGACTCCAATAGCACAATTTGCTAATTGACAAAACAGATTAGTCGCCAGCCCTACATGTGCGCTCACCAGGAGGTCCTACCTGCTCAGAGGGACTGCAGCATCCTTGGTGGGGAAAGCAAAACAGTGCCTGTTTGGTCTCTATTCATTTCAGTGCACTGTAATTTTGTGGGAAATTAAGCATATTCATCACTCCAGCCCATTGCTGTGTCTCCCTGGAAGGCACATCCGGCTTGGGGACAGCTCCCGTAAGCAGATTTTCAAAGGGAAAATGCTGTATTTTGGTTTTTCTGCTGCTCCCCATTCTGCTGTGTGGCTGGTCTCTCCTAAGTCCTCTGCAGCACCAAGGTTTGTATTAAAATATTTATAGTTCATGAATAAGTCCAGCACACAGCTGGTCGCCTGGGTGTTCACACTTCACATGGCAAACAAGAGGGGGAACAAGCTGTCCCCAACAAGTCCAGGAGTGCCACACAGATCCACTCTTCTGACTGACTTCAGCATTAGTGCTACAGCAAATAACCCCATTTCAATAAACACAGAAAGAAATAAAGAAATAAGTACAGAAATTTGAGTGCTGCACCCTCTCACCTCAGTGCTAACAGAGAATGGAGGATGCAAGGTAGAGCATTAGAAAGTTGGAAGAAAAACCCTACAGCTTCTGCATCCTCTGTTTGGATCCCACCCCTAGAAATCCCACCCCTAGGGACAATCCTCCCCTAGGAGCATTGGGGAGGGTTTTGAGGGTGTCAAGGATGTGCTGTGAAGCTGCCTGAGGGCTCCCTGCCTTTCCAGCTCAATCCCTCTCCCAAAGGGAAAGAAAAAACAACATCCATTTGGGGAAAAAAAAATCTCATCGTTAGAAAAATGCATTAAAAACTCGAAAAACACAAGAGTTAGGAGAACCCCTTTTAAAGTTCAGCAGAGTCAGGCTATCATCATCCATATTCCCCGTGTTGTTAATTACTCAGCATTTAGACGGCAATACCCATTTATGAAAGGGATTTACGGTCATTTTAGGACGCCAGACTCTCACAAGCACTTCAGCCAAGAGCATGGACACCTTCCCCTGCAAATCTGCCTCTTTAGCAGGACCTGCAGGTCCTTGTGAAAAGCCCTGCTGGTGTCACCAGGGCTGTGAAAGCATCTGCTGGCCCACGCACTGGACGTGACGCACAGACCGCCGGCTGAAGGAGGTTTTTTCTTCCACACTAACAGATTTTCAAGCCCAGCTTAATCTTTCATGAGCCTTATCCTCAAGTCTCCTTCCATTCAGATTTCTGAAAGTCTGATCCTCTAGCTCAGGCGTCCGATTTTCTGTATGGACCCACCATCACCCACAGGGCTCCATCTCAAAGCTTTATTAATCATATTCCAGCCAGCAGAAAATTCTGTTTGTAGGGACAGAGACAGAAAACAGCTTCTCTGTCTCATAGTCTTTGAACAAGACTGTGCCATATTTAAGGTCTTCCCAAGAGAGCCCAGAAACTTGCAAACCAGAGAGAGCAACCTCATCACTTCAAGCTTTCCCAGAGAAATCCCAAACCAAACAGAACTGTACTGTTATCATCCTTGACAGCAGTGTTCCTGCAAACCTTGCCACATGACAGCAGTTACTGACGGAGATCAGCAACCTGTGGGGCTGCACTGGTGCTGCAGCACTTTCTGGCATCCTTTCTGCTGCTGTGGCTTTCCAGCAGATGTCAAAACCAATGTCCCAAACTCCAGCAGCTGTAGAAACCTCGTGGGAGGGTTTATACACAAGACACACTTCCAGCAATTGTGTGGGTGTTATAGCCCTAAAATCAGGCTGCTTTTTTGTTCTGATCCAGAACTGCTTTGGGAAGACTTCATTCTGAACTTGAAGGTTCTGCTAGAACTGATAGACCTTCAGAGGACACAGGATTTGGGACTGAGCAGCACAGCAACTGCCCTGGGTTGGGGACTGGTTCCTGGAGCAGCTGCAACTTGTGCATTCCACCTTCCCCTCAGAAACACGGGGCATTCAGCACCTTAATGTGTCAAGGGAGAACAGGAGACCCCTGCTGTCCCACTGAGAACCACAGAATCCCAGAACAGTTTTGGATTGCAAAGGACCTTTTAAAGTCATCCAGTCCCCACATGCAGGGACACCTTCCACCGTCCCAGGTTCCTCCAAGTGCCACCCAACCTGGCCTCGCATGGACCACCTGGGACTTCTCTCCTGCCCCTGCTGCCCAGAGACACCAAAAAAAAAGTGTTGAAAAAATGGAGGGTAAAACCCAAACCCCACAAGATCTCTTTGCTTTTCCACCCCACAACTGAGAGAATCCCTTTCTTCCTCTAAGAGAATATCTTCCATTCTGTATTCTGCTTCTTTGCAGCACTTCAGCTAAAATAAACTCAGACAACTCTCATGTGCCTCTTCTACCACCACCCAAGTGCCAGGAGGACAAACCGGGCAGTAATGGGTACCCAGAACAATTTTAAAGTGCCTCGTTGCCCCTGAGGGTGCAAGCTGCAAGCCTTGCTGGAGCTTTTTGCACCTTACATCCCCACCACAGGTTGCCAAGCTCCTCTGAAAGCTCTCACTGCACCAGGGCCCTGCAGCAGCGGCTTCACAGATGAAGTAAAGCAGTGTCCTGAAACCCCACAGCAAGATGAGGCAGTCTTTGGTCTCCACAGCAGCACCTTCACCCCAGCTCATCCTTAAGGTTGTTTTGAACAGCACAGGAGACAGAAACCCCAGATGGGAAGGGCATGGGAGGTAAATCCCAGAACCCAGCGCTCACACAGACCCGCGTGCACCATTCTGTGCTGAAGGCTGCACACTCCAAAGGAGGATCAAAACTGCAAACTACACAGCACTTTTTTGTGATCCTTTCTTATCATTCCCACATTTATTGTACTCCTTTCTGATTATTCCCATCACGTGCCACCAGCCAAAGCAGTGTGAGCTTTGCAAGAAGGTGAAGACAAATTATAAAGGACTCATTGAGCAGTGCCTGAGGAGGTGCCTACCCATAGATGTCGAGCACGCCGATGAAGGAGTGCTGCTTCACAGTGGTCTGCAGGGCCTTGTTGATGTGCTGCACGATCCAGTTGAAGAGCTGGGCATAGATGTGCTTGGCCAGGGCGTTCCTGGCGTTCACCACCTGGTGCAGGGACATGCTCTTCACATAGGTCTCGGCCGTGGTGACGAGCTTGCGGTGACAGAGCCAGTGCTGCATCTGGCTGTGCTCCACGCCCAGCAGGCTGCAGAAGTTGTTCAGGTGCTCGTCCTCGCTCTGGGAGGGGGGACCAGAAGCAAAATCAGCAGGCTGGTGACACCCCAAACTGGCATTTTAACACCCAAGCTCACGGATCTGCGCAAGGAATAGCGGCTTTTCATCACAACCTGTGGAAAGGTGTGTCTCTGCGGGGGACAGGAGAGCAGGGACACCCGTGCAGCTGTGCTAGTCCTCATGGACAGGGTGGGACAACTCACAGCGAGCTCTGGATGGTGGGACCAAATCTTGGTCCTGCTCTGGTTATCCTTGAGCTTTCACAAAGAGCAGATTCCCACGGGAAAAAAGAATTCTCCATCTCATTCCTCCTCGAGCTGCAGCTACACTCTCCCCCTGAGCAACCCTGGTTAAGCCTCAGACTAAAGCTTAGGCTATGCTGTGACACCGTGCCTTTTACAAAATAACTCCATCCTGAATAACAAAGTTATAAATCGTGCATTACCAGAAGGGCTTCGGCTTTTCACAATTAATGAAATGAAACTTCATTTTCTTTAGTGCAATGTATTTCTCCCTGCCCTGTCTGAAATTAAGACAAAGCAGTTCTGAGTCTCTATTATGGTCAGATAGCAGGCACTGCCTTTTGGAAAATGAGAAAACAATTTTCTCTTCCTCTGTGTAATAATACATATCTATAGAAAGTAAATTGTTTCCAGTTAGGCAAGTGTACTCAGAAACGCTGGATGGGGTTGGGGATGCACAAAAATGTGCATTTTACAGTAATTCTAGGATGTTTTATTGCTTCAATACCTTTTTGGCCACAGAGTCAAGGTTGTACCAGAATTGATTTAATACCTTGCAATTACATTTGAAGGTAATTAAACAACATGAACCTCATTAACAGAACTCAACACTGTTGAAGCAGACGGCTTTCACATATCCATGTTGCCAAATGCCATGTAAATTACCCCCAGCATCTCACTCATTGAAGACCATTATCTCAAGGGTAACACTAAAGCATGTGCAGAACCCTTTTAATACTTTAATTAGGAGCAAACTACCCAGCCTGGGATGCAATGATAATTTACAGGACAGTATTTTCCATATAATTGCTTTACTTTCCCCACCTCTGAGCAAACACAGAAAGAGAAAAACAGCCTCTAAGGCATCTTTAGTGCTATTTATTTTTGCTAATTTACTAGGCAGTGCTCCTTTGGCCACGTTACAACCAGCAGCTCCGTGGCTTTGCCTGGAGGAAAGTTGTAAAGCATCACACCATGTGCTGGTGTCACCATCAGTGTCACATGTCCCCAAGACCCTGCACTGGGTGCTCCAAGGCAGCAGGAAGAGTTAAAGGTGGGATGGGATGTAAGGGATGTAAGCAGTTTTTGAACAATCTTGCTTGCAGGCTGGCCAGAGAGGAGGAATAATGCATTATTTCCCGGAACAAACAAAGCAATGAGGAACTTTTGATGAGTTTTCAAAAAAAGGCCAAGAAAACCAGGAGGAAAAGGGCTTTCTACCAAAGGACACTGCTGTGAAGATCAACACATTACACAGCCTGACTCCTCAGCACACCCAGCTCCCCCAGTGCCCCCTCCTGAGGGTGACCTACCGAAACACTGCAGGCTTCCCCATCTCGCTCCCCTTGGATTTCCAAGTTCCCCAGGTGCAGAATGGCAGCAATTATCCTAAAAATGGTCATCTGGTGAGACTCCTTCACTCCTGCGGGAACAATTGATAGCTGATTGTCACAACGGAAAACAAAACACGGGTTTGAGTGTATTTGAAGGTGCTAGCAGTGTTTGATTTCCTTCCAAGGCAATTGGTTTTCAGAATCGTGAGGCTTCTTCCAAAAAATACACCATAAAATCTCAATTTTAACACAGATGGGTTTAATACACACAAACCCAAGGGTGTTGCAGTGATCAAACAGGATCAGCGTTACAGGGGCTCTGCAGCTTTCACAGAACAAGGACTTGCTTGTCTTTCATCACAGCCTGCTGACAACCCAGGCACAGAAATTACAACTTATTGCCAACGTCCCACAAAAAGAAAGGAAAATTAAAGCCCTGCACAATGCCTCCACACTGGTGGCACAGCTGGATGCAGCAAGTCACCAGGGAGGTGATGGGGAGCTCTGTGTTACCCTCCCCAGTGCCTCAACAGGAGCTACATGTTGTGGGTCTTTACTGGGGGTGTAGGATATCATTGTTTTACATATTTTATTTATATATATCGCTTTGTCTGTTTTTCTTTACAGGCATTCCCAGGATTTTCAGGCATTCCCAGGATTTGCAGGCATTCCCAGCAGGAGCTTTGCTCAGCAGAAGACTGCACACGGCCTGCTTGCAGTATCTTGCATTTTTTTAACGTCCCAGCTGGGTTTCTGTGTCCCTTTTGTGCTCAGGGCTGGTGTCCTAATTATCCACCCAAGGTCTGAGACATCACCTGCTGGTTTCTGAATTATCCAGAGCTTCCCTTTCTCTCTCTCTCTCTCTCTCGGGACTTTTCTGTTATCAACACAGTGAGAAATGTTTCAAGGTTACTGAAAGGAGCAAAGCTCTGCTCTTACTTGGAACTCTTAGCTGGAGTTAAGCCTGGCTAGGACTGGGGATTTGCAGACAAATTTAACTTCTTGTTACACACAAAAAAAGGCAAGACTGGAAACTGTAGCAGCAATTTCACCGGGCCCTGAACAGATGCAGAGCTGGGAAACACTGAAGGAAGATGAGGAAGAGCAGAGACAGAGAAACACATGAAGAACAGAAAATCATCATCAGACTGGCCCCAGAGGAAGATGCTCTCACAGAGCATCCCGGGGACCAGAAAGGAGACCAGGGAGCTGCTTGATGAGCCAGAGAAGGGAACCAAAGAGACACTACACATGCCAAGGGGATGGGGAGAGAGCTCTCTAGGGATTACAGTCCTGTGGGCAAGGCTGCAGCATCCAGGAATCGTATTTTTTGAGTAGTTAACAGAGGTCACACACACTGAACAAGACAGGGCAAAGACAGGACCCCAAAGAGGAGATGAGGCCCATCTAAAATACAAAGAGGACAAACTTTGGGGAAGCAGTTTGCTGTGAGTCCCCACACTCACTGCAGGCACAGCTGGTCAGGGGATTTCACAGGCATCTCTGAACACCATGAACTCCTCTCCCAGCCCGTGAAATGGAACCAAGAGGCTCCGAGACCGACCAGGATTTATAAACTCGGTTTCAGATAAATACAAATAAACGGGACAAGTTTTCCCTTCCAGATTGTTTTTCCTTTCAAAGAGCCCTGCTGGCAGCACGGGGGCTGGACACAGCCACAGCCTCTGCAGCTGCCATGTAGATGTGGGCCCTGCACAGCAGGGATGTACTCAGCTCATTACTTCCAGGAATCAGCTACAACGCTGTGATCCAAGAAGTGACATCACCCTCAACCACAATACAGACTGAACTGCAGAGTAATAGCTCTTCTCCTGCCTGTAAACAGGATAAAAAAATAGCAAGTCAATACTGCAGCCCTGCCTTGACTTCAGAATGGTTTAGGCTTCTCTTAAATTCTGCGTCCTTCTCCACCTCACTGCTGCTTCATGGACAGCTACACTGCTGTAGCTCCTCCTGAAGAACAAAGTAAAGCCAACTAGGTCAACAGAGGTGTCATAATTCAGCCAAAACACTGAAAACAATTGTGAGAGGCTTCAGCTGGGCAGGCTTTGTGCAGAGCAGCCCCTTACCGAGCAGGGTGAAGGCATGCCTGGTCTTCTCAAAGTCATCAGCATCATCCACGCCATCGATGGATGTGTCACCTCCCTGAGAAGTGTAGAAAAAGTCTTCGGCACATGCTAGGAGACAAGAAAGAAATAACATCAGCAAGCAGTCCTCCCCCTCTGCAGCCACTCCCCAGAAGGTGGACTGGGATGCTCCCTGTCCCCCACCCCTGAAGGGCACCTGTGCCCTTTGAACCAGTTTGCTCAGGAAATTGAGTTTTTGCCACTTGGTGAGTGGCTGTAGCTGCTTCTTGCAGCGAGGAAACCTCTTCTCCATGCACAGCAAGCTCAGTCAGGGCAGCGCTGAGATGTATTTGGGATTCTGGCAACAGCTCCATCACATGGGAGAAGACCATTTCAAATACTGAGGTGACTGCTTTCAGTAATTCCTCATCCTGTTTTACACATCCGTGACTGATTCAGGTATTTTAACACCTTTTCTACACAAAGCCTTAATCCTTGGGAGCAAAGGGAATGGAGAATGGCTCACGGTGCCTGAATTACACCACTTGAACATCTGTGCTTTAGCAAAGTTACTCCAGGATGACACCAACAAATCCTGTGGAGGCTGAGAGGCATTTCCAATGCAAATAAAACAAGAAGAGATTGCAGGATTTGTGTCCACTTAAGAAAGCTGCACATGTAATCCCCCTCCTTAAAACAAGGCTCCCCATGAGGCCCAGAGCAGTAAGATGTGTGCACAAGGCTGCTGGCTGAGCCCTGGCAGAGCCAGAGCTCGTCCCCAGAGCAGCCTCTCCTCCCCACCCAGAATCAGTTCTCAGCACCAGCCTCAGCCTCATTTGAACTGAGTAGGAGTCATTTGTCAAAACCCACTCATTAACACACACAAATACATTCCCCAAGCATCATGAATATAGAGAAAAAGCCTACTGTGCTCCATGCCAGCCTAGTGGTAACCTTTAAAATCATTGCAATATGCACTTTTCTTGACTCAAATTGCTACCAGAAGCTCCCCATCCCTTCCCAAGCCTCCCACAGGCTTCTGCATTAGCTGTACTTTCAGGCTCTAAAGAGAAACATTTAATTCTTTTTGGCATACAAAGCCCTGAGACCCAGAGATTTAGGTAATTCCACTGATTGCCAGAACACCAGGAACAGGGGGCAGAAAATGCTGATTGGGGTCAGGCAGACAAGGTCCCTGCTGGTCCCCCAGCACAAGAGGAGCACATCCCACTCACAGCTTGATGCTGCTGCACATCGCCCTGCAAGATGCAGCCAGGGCTGGTGCTGGCCGATGGGACCAGGATATCAGCTCTCGATTTTAAACATTCACACTGGGATCTGTTTCTGCCTCGAGTCATTCCTGGTATAACTGACTCCAATCCCTGCATTTTGAGATCTCTAATTATTTTAACAACCATGCAAGCCCTTTGATTCATTGCAAACAAATAAAGCACGTTCCCGCCTTGCACCACTGCCCAGGCATCATTAAGCTAGACACCACACTTCAAAAGGCACTTGCATTGCACATCACCATTTAAAGTCAAATATTTACTTTCTAGTTTAAAATTAAGCCTTTAGGATCACTCTGACTGAAGTCAACACTGGTTTGCTCTGCTGTGCTCATGCATGTTTAGAGACTTTTTGTTTTCCAGCATCTTGCAACATAAAAGGAAGTAATAACAATTCTTCGTATGTGCAAGACCCAAAGGAGAAGCAATAGCTCCTGTTTTACAGATGGAAAAATACACATCCTCCTCCATGAGTAATAAAAAGTGTGTTTTCACATCAAGACACCTCTTGTTTTGTATAAGCCTTGGGAAGACATGATTGACAGGTAAGTACAGCTCACACGAGGAAATAAATCTGAGTTCTGACTAGTCACCTTCAAGCAGGCCAGTAAATCCAAGGCAAAGCTGGAAATGAAAAACATCACTCAAAAGAAAGAAGAACAAGTGGATTGTGCACCTCTGCACTCACAGCCCACTGCCCAGCACCAGCAATGCCAGGGGCCAAGGCTGAGCCAGTGTCACACCGACAGGAGCAGCTCATGGACCCACATCTCTGTCCCCACCCAGCCTGTCAGCAGCCCCACATCTGACAGCCCCCAAAACACTCTGGGGAGGCATTTTTCAGCTACTGCAAGGTGAGAGGGCAGGAAACACCAAGGACACACACACCTTCACCTTTGGAAGGAACTGCTTCTTTTCCAATACCCACTGGACATCGGTGCATGCTGTGACATGGAAAATGCAAAGCGCCACAGAGAGCAGCTGGAGACTGACAGGCTCTGACAACAAATTTTGATTAGAAATGACCCAAAGAAGGCTTCCTTGCAGGCTGGTGGCCCTGGCACCCACTCCTCCTGCACTGCCAGCTGTTGCCATTACACATTCATCCCTGAGATGCTGAAGTTGAGAGCCACAGTCACGACAGCACAAACATGTCCTGGGTGATGTGCCAGCACAGCAAAGGCCTCTCAGCCTCCACCTCCACCAGTCACCACAAACACAGATGATGCTTTTAGAGAGCTGTGATGAGTAAGACTGGTATTTCCCCTGATCCACATGTTCCCAAGAAGAGAGCGGTGGTTTCACAGCTGGAGCTCTCACACGTCAACTCATCTCCCAGATGGAGCTGAAATAAGTTGTGTCTGAATTTTAAGATGCCAGCAGACATCATCGTTACCCAGGGTATGTTTTTAAAAATGAAGCACATCAGCATGGCATAAACTCTTGAAAATGGTCCACGTGATGTGCTCTGTGTGGGCAGTGTGCCTACAGCGACCCAAAAGGTCATTCAGACAAGCTCAGAATTAGCCAGAAACCGAAAGCCCCTCTCCTCATCTGCCATGCCATCGCAGTGTGGATGGCAACCTCTGCAAGACCCTGTGCTGGGATCAGAACCTGCCTTGCTCACTATCCAAAGGAGGTAAAAAGCCTGGTTTAAACCCTGCTTCTCTCTCTAAGCAACAGCAAATATTCAAGATAAAATAACAATTAAAATTCATCCCTGCACCACCTGCTGCAAGTGCAAATAATCTGAATTAGGTGTTCTATAGAGGTTTAGCTGCAAATCCCGATGGGAAAACCCAACTCATTCCAGGAGTTAGCCATTTAAAAAAATAAAAATAAAAAAAGCCATTTTAAAAAAAAAAGAAGCATAATGAATTCAAAGGACACAACCACTCCTGCCAAAACACTGTCCAGATCAGCCCATACTCACATTCAATTTAAAACACACACCTCATGCAAGGTTGGTACAATATTAACACATGATCTCCCTGCATCAGCTGGCATATACCACAGCAATGTAGTTTCACTGCAGACCTGCTGCCAATTTTTTAGAAAACCACGGAATCACAAAATGGTTTGGGTTGGAAGGGACCTTAAAGGGACACCTTCCACTACCCTGGGTTGCTTCAAGCCCCAGGCACTGCAGGGGTCCAGGGGCAGCCACAGCTGCTCTGGGTACCCTGTGCCAGGGCCTGCCCACCCTCACCAAGTTGCCACATCCCTGGTGATGGGGTGAACCAGCCTGTGCTCCACCCAGCAGCAGAATCCTTCCAACCTCATCTCCCTCCCCTTCTCCCACTGCCCAGGCACACGGGGCCTCACCACTGACCCACATTTCTGACCCCACCACTTCTCCTGTGCCCCAGGCAGCAGCCAGCAGAGCACAGGGATGTGCCAGCACTTACTGAGTCCAAGGTCTTTGAATTCTGGAAGGCTTGAGGAGGCACAGAGCTGGTAGAAGATGTGGTAGTTGCGCTCGTCCTCTGCCTGTGGGGAAACGCTGAGTTACCAGAGGCAAGGAGAGGCCACAGCAGTGCTCCCACCTCACACTGGTGCCCCCTGAGCCCAGGGCCACCCTGCTCCCACCCCTGCTTCCCACCATCGAGACCCCACCAGTGAAACCAGCACAAGGACACTTTCCTTGCCACCTGGGAGGAAGGAGGTGCCCAGCCTGACCAACACACATTGCCCATCTGGCAAAGAAAGTAAATAATTCTGTATTACCTTCCACATCTTATCCCCCTCTGCAATAACCAGGCTAAATGAAGCACCAAGCACTGACTTGCAAACACACAGTAATATAAAAGAAGGTGGTTTACTTTCTGTGGCTTCTCAAAGTTGCCCGTTTTTTAAGATTTTTTGTATTTGGAGTACTCTTCTTTTGTGCAAGGACAAAATTTTTGCAGCAGTTTCTGATCTACATTCCAAGCAGAAACCAAGAAAGCCTCTCCTGAGCTTGCTCAAGAAACCCAAGGGATGTGCTGTGGCAGAGAAATCAGCTTTCTCAGCCCCTCTCCTGCCCTTTCTTCGTGCTCAAAACTGAAGGCTGTTGCCTGCAAGTTGTTTTCCCTGGCTCTCTATCTAACAAGTCTCCCAGGTACACCCTAGCCCAGGACAAGGGTCATCAGGCTGGAATCATAAAGAACTCCAAGACTGAGTCCAAAAGACACATCTGGAAGCTGTGTGCAGCAAGACAGCAACAAGACAAGAGGGAACAGCCTCAAGATGTCCCAGGGGACATCTAAACCTTTAGGCTGGATATTAGGAACAATTCCTCAATGGAAAGGGCTGTCCAGCCCTGGCCCAGCTGCCCAGGGCAGTGGTGGAGTCCCCAGCACTGGAGGGGTTTGAAAGCTGTGTGGATGTGGCACCTGGGGACACGATCACAGGGAAGGTGGAGAGGGACTTTGGACAAAGGCATGGAGGGACAGGACAAGCAATGGCTTCCCACGGTCAGAAAGAGTAGATTTAGGTTAGATATTGGGAAGAAATTGCTGGCTGGGAGGGTGGGCAGGCCCTGGCACAGGGTGCCCAGAGCAGCTGGGGCTGCCCCTGGATCCCTGCAGTGTCCAAGGCCAGGCTGGACAGGGCTTGCAGCAGCCTGGGACACTGGAAGCTGTCCCTGCCATGGCAGGGGGTTGGAATGAGGTGATCTTTAATGTCCTTCCAACCCAAACCGTTCCAAGATGATGATTCTATAATGGGTATGGCAGTGCTGGGGGGACAGTTGGATTTGATGGTCTTAAAGGTCACTTCCAACCTAAACAATTCTGTGGTTCTACTTGTAAACAGATTTTTTTTTTATTTCTTTTTTTTAAATCCAAAGATCCAGACCATTGAACTCCTGGAATACAGCACCCAAAAGAAGAAAAGGAAAAAAAGCCCCACAACTCCTCACCTGAAATACAACCCGAGATTTTTCCAGCAGATACGTCCTCATGTTGGCACCAATGATGTGGTACCTTTTATCAAAGCCAATCTGAATGTATTTCCCAAAGCGGCTGCTGTTGTCATTCCTTGTTGTTTTAGCATTTCCAATAGCCTGCATAAAACAAACAAAATTAAACATAAATTTTTAATTGAGTTTTTTGATTTTTTTAAACACTTCGATTTGCAATCAGTGTTACATAAACAGTGGCTGGAAGATTTGAGGTAAACCCCTTCCCAGATGCAGGATGCAGAGGAACAGTGTGACTTTGGGGATGACTCTTCATTGAAAATGCAGTGCCTCCAGGGTTTTTATGGAAGAAAAATGCATACAAACAGCAACGAGTATTTGCACAAGTATTAAATCATCTACATCCACAAAATCCTCAACATTCATGTCCCACCTTACAGGATGCCCCCACCTCTGCTCAGAGTCACCACCAGCAGCTTCCCTGGACAGGTCTGCTTCCTCCACAAGCCCCTTTAACTCAGGTTTTTCTGCAAACCAGGCAGTTTTCTTTTATGTTTTTTTCTGCATAGGCAATGTTCTCATCAATTTCCAATAAAGACAGGCAGGTTGCCTGGCCTCAGCACTTAGAAATTACAGCCAGAACTGAACACAGGCAGGGAAATTAGAGCAATAAAATTCTGGGGTCATATAGAAGAATAGTGTGCACAATCAATTTCTTTTCTTGGATGGTTTTAAGTGCCCCCTGTTATCACAGCTGCATTTCACAGAGGCAAGGGAGATGGGTGAGGAAAGGAGTAAACTAGCAGGTTTGCCAGGAGCAAACCCCCAGAAAACCAGCCAGTTTTCCCCACACAGCTGCTGGCTTTTCTTACTGCTCCTCACCTGCACCACCACTGGTTTGGACACCGCAGCAGGGTGTCCCACCCTGGACCAGCCACCCCCTCCCTGTCCATCAGACAATTTGGCATGAGGCAGCGTGATGGGAAACCTCCCTGAAGGCTGAGCCAAGCCTAAGGTTAAGCACAGGACAACACCACTAAAGCAGCACTGCTGGGCTCCCGCCTTGGAAAGAAAGTCAGCTGAGGCTGAAGTGCTCCGTTGACTTTGGAAAAGCCCAGATCAACTGAAGGCACTTCATGACCCCAAAATCTGTTTGGAAAATGGGGTTTAGACATTTATTATTCAGAATTCATTGTTCAGACGTTTATTTTCAGTGTCTGGCTTCAGTGAAAGGAAACAAAGCTGCTTTTCCCCTTTCTTTTGTATTTAGAAGAATTATTTTCCTCCAGAGCAAGGATTTCTCTACAATGAGACTTGTTATTCCCCCATCACTGACAGATCAGGTTGGAAAATCCCTCCCAGCCTATCAAGCTCAACTTGTGCCTGATGCCTTGTCACCCAGCCCAGGGCACTGAGTGCCATGTCCAGGTGTTCCCTGGACACCTCCAGGGATGGGCACTCCAGACCTCCCTGGACAGCTCCTTCCATCCTTTCCATGGGGAAATTCCTTCTCATGTCCAGCCTAAACCTCCCCTGGCACAGCTTAAGACTATGTCCTTTTGTCCTGTTGCTGTTGCCTAGGGGAAGAGGCCGACAGGTGATTGATACCCACAGAAAACTAACAACAATAAAAATGAATTTAAATATCTCAAATAGATTAGTCTCTTCTTCTTTTTTTCTATTCCATCTTTGTACAACAAAAGAAGGAGATTAGGGGGCACCATGCAGTGACAAAGGAGGAAGAGGATGATAAAACACTAACAGAGGTTATTATTTCTAGTTAAAACATCTGCGCTGCTTGGGCTCTCCACTCTGGAGCCCTGTCAAAGCCCAGCTCCTGGAGATGTGCTGGGGATACTCAGGCTCAGCTTTAACACCATCAAATGCAGGTCTAAATGGAGGCTGTTGGTGAATTTCTGCATTTCAGTCCAGCTCCAGGGCGCTGTTATGCTGTAAATCAGACCTGTCTCGCAAATCCCCAGGGGTTCTCACTGTACTTGTGACTTATGGAGAGGCAGAGTGATCAGTGCAAGCAGGACAAAGGAAAGGGAGCAGCTTTTACCTCCATGATGGGGCTGGAGGCCAGGACTTTGGCTTCGATGTTGGTCTCGCTGGCGGAGCCCCCGACGGTGGCGAAGAAGCGCATGGCGTATTTGGCGGAGACCGTCTTGCCCGCCCCCGACTCCCCGCTCACGATGATGGACTGGTTCTTCTCATCCCTGGCGAGCCAAAGCAGCAAAGTTAATCAAACCTAAACTTCTCTAAGCTAATCCATTTTCCTGTCAGCTGTTTGCACCCTCTTCCCGTGTCGCTGGTCCCCCACCTTGCTGCCAGCCACGTTACGAACATGGGATTTCTTCTGGACTAGGAAAGTAACCGTGAATAATAACACACAACCATGACACTTCCCAGAGGAGACATGAAGGACACTCAGCATCTCCAGAACATCTCCAGAGGACTGCAGAGACAGTGAGCTCTGAGCTCTGCATGAAGCCTCGCTGCCTCCTTCACCCTGGGAAGCCCATTTCTTACCAACAGCAACACCCAACCTCTGCTGCTGGACATTTGTCTGGACTATTAAAGGCACTGGCTGAGTATCAGCTCCTAATACTGTGTATTTCATTTCCTCCCCCAGCTCCTTCACCCAAGCATTTGAGATTTTGCTCATTAAAACATGGTCGACTCGTGACACTTGCTTTTAAAAGATTCCTCTACACTCAAAACACGTTAAAAACACCGGAATTGTAAAATCAAACATCCTAAAACTGTGAGACAGAAGAAGCCACTTGGTTCTCTATGCAATTATATGAGTATCAGTATTTTCACACAACTCCCAACATCTGGTTAGAACTTTGACAACAACAACACAAAGCACGTCTGACACCAGATTCCTCACACCAGCAACTCATCCCTAAATCCTGTGACTGATCTGAAATGCAGAGGTACTTCACCAGGAGCTTCTGAGGCACGGGACTTTGCATGGAGAAGCTGAGGGAGCACCATCTTACGCAGCTCTTGAGCCTTGCACAGAGCACAAACTCTTCCAAATGCCTTTTTCCACTTGCTAAATTAATCATTCACACAAAACCCGTTGCACAAGTCACCATGAAATAGCTGGTCCTTTCCCGCATGGTACCCACCAGATACATCCCAATAATTAATCTCTTTAGCATGCTTGAGCTGCAAGGCAAAGAAAGGGCCAAGGCAGTAAGAGGAGCTCCAAATTGAACTACATTTTCAATTTAGAACAATCCCAAGGATTTGCTGGCTCCAGGGCCAGGCGCCTCTGCTGCAGTGGGATTCACTCCCCGGGGCATCATCAGCACGTAGCAAACCCAGCACCTCTGCAATTTGGCTGCAGACTTTGGGAAGGGCAGAGTTTTCACTTCAGGATTTGCTATAAGCTCCCAATATACCCAAGCTCTTGGGTAAGCTGTAAGGACGTAATTGAGTGTGTTTTTAAGTAAGATCAACTTAAGCTTCCCAGACTCTGCCCTGGCTTTCATGAATCACAGCTGAAAGCAGGCACAGAAAATCCCATACACAAGAACAAAAATAAATTTATACCTTTCAGTTCTCTTGACATCAGGAAACAGCATCAAAACACATTTCAATTTAAGATATTCAGTTCAAGTTTATACCAGATGAGGACAGAGGCTAAATGATTGTCATACACCACTTTTTCACTTCCAACAGACACACCACACCATTACTTCCCTCCACTGTCAAGCACAGACATCTTAATTCCTTCTAGGCTCAAGGTAATTGGTTTGAGAAAAAAAAAACTCAGCCAAGTCACGTGTAACATTTTGGTGTAAACCATGACTTTGAGACGCTTTCAGCAGCAGCAGACTGACAAGATAATTTCCAGCTCCCTCTATTTTTCAGACACCAGTTCACAAAGTGTATCTTAATCCATTCCCCAGCCAGCTAGTTCTCCTGGGTACTAACCAACAGGAAGGCAAGAGGAGCCTCCAACACCCCAGCAATCCGTCAGCAGTGCAGAAGCACGGGCTGTGAGTGGAGCACGCCCTCGGCCAGGCAGCCAGCATCGCAGAGCCCCTGCTCCCAGTGACTCATCCCGGGTGGGGACAGCCTGCTCTTGCTAAGTCACAGCGTGGTGCCCTCAGCAGGCCCTGGCAAAGCCACCCAGGGTCTCCCACAGCCAGCTGGCAGTGTGCAGACACGGGGCTGCCAATGTGCAGTCTCACACCTTCGGACTTCCACAGGTGTGCAACAAACCTCTCCTGGCAGCACGAGCCACCAGGCTTGGGCAGCCAGCAGGGGAAAAACAGTGCCAGCTCCACAGAGGGGAAGGGAAACTCAGCCCCAGCCCCAGAAGGGAGCAGGATGAACCCACAGCAGCAGTTCCTGGTCGTGGTTTGCTTCTGACTGAACTCTCATTGAAACTCCCCACCATGCTTTGACCATCCTCAGTGAGGTGGGTTGCCAGTCCCTCCTTCCAGGGAAAAAGTGAAAGGAGGAGAGGAAATGGCCTCAAGCTCTGCCAGGGAAGGCTTAGATTGGCTATCTGGAAAAATTTCTTCCAGGTGAAAGCCCCAGCATATGCTGCTGGGAAGTGATGGAGTCCCCATGCCTGGAAGTGTTCAAACAAAGTGTGGATGTGGCACTTGAGGACATGGTGATGGTGAACATGCTGGTGGTGCTGGCTGACATCTGGACTTGGTCTCAGATCTTTAGTGGATCCACAGTTCAGTGACCTGTGGACTGCTCCATCAGTGAAATCCCACACTGGCCATCAGCAGGATCCAACAGACAAAATTGACAAAATTCCTCTCAGCTGCCAAGAAAGGGGCAGAGGCTTTGGCATGAGCTGCAAGGGTGGGTGAACAGGCTGTCCTTGCTCAGAGGTGAGGGAGAAGCAGAAGGGAGAGGTGACCACCAAAATCCTTGCAAAAGGAGTTCACAAATGCAAAGCTGGCATGTCTTAGAGCTACACTTGCCTAAAAGTGACCTCAGAATTACTGTTTCCCACCCTACTCTTCATGACAGGTATGGCCCAAGTGGCACATTTTAGATAACATTTCCCTGACGCTTTTCTCTTAAAGCCATAAAAGCTCCACCAGTCTGGGAGTGAGTCTTCAGCTAAATGATGCTAAAATCTCCAAGATGCATTACTTGGCACCCAGACAACACTACTGCAAGGTAGTAGTTGGTAACCCATTTTTCTTCCATTTAAGATCCACAATTTCTCTATTACCAGCTGCTGGGGTGGGCCAGACTGGGGAAGGCAGAGACCAGCCCACCTGAGAGCTCAGCCCTAAGGACCAGCCCAGACCCACAGATCCCCTGGGCTTCAGATCCCATCACCAAAATGCCTTTAAGTGGTGTTCTGAGTGCTTTATCCCTCCCGGCTGGCTTGTCACTTTTTAAATAGACATTTGCCAAAAGACACTGAGCCTAGTGACAAAACTATAGCCAACACAATTTACTACTACTGCAGCCACTCTGCCAGGTCCCATTCTTGCAGCGTTCCTCAAGAATTTGCCCTAATAGCTGACATTCTGCAATACAAAATGGGCCAGGTAAGCTCTCTGTGGCACAAAAAAACTTTTGGATTATATCAATAACATGAAATGAAAAGAAAGTTGCTCTTAGCAGGCCACTCAACCTTCTACAATTGCAGTAATGTGTCTCTTCTGGGTTTTTTTTTGGTGGATAATGCATGTTCAGACATTCATTTTCCAACCTCAGGAATAAAAGCCTTCAGGAATAAAGGCTGCAGAGCCTTTCCCTTCTTCATTGTACAAGTTAACCAACTGCTGGTGCCAGCAGGGGAAGATCGATGAGCTTTGTGGAGCAGCTGGCAGCAAACAGGATGCTCAGGCGGCAGAAATGGTTAAAGCCAGGCAGGAGGTGTTTGTGTTCAGTGTGGAATAAAAAACACTGAAATGTTTGGCCACCATGGAGGCACAGTGTGCAACACGGCTGCTTAAAGTACATTCCATTTTGGCAGTGCCAGCACAGGAGAAAACTACTATTGAAAAGAGCCTGGATAAAGTGAAGTGTTTACGGGTGAAACCTGCCTCTGCTGCAGCGTGGCAGTGCTGCCCCATCTCCTCCTGGGGCTGGGGGGCTCCTGTGCACCTCAGGGCTGCCACCACAGCTCCTGTATGCTGCCACAAAGTGCATCAGGGCTCCTCTCTCCCCGTGGCACACAGCTCACACGATGCTCAGGCTGGAAAATCAACACCACCAGCTGGGCTACAGCCACCACCCATCAGAGAGGCTAAGAGAGACATCAAGGAGCAGAAGTCCAACCAGAGCAAGATCCAGAACGGTTTCTTCAATGCAAGAGGCAACAGAGGTGCTTTGGAGGTGGGTAATATACCTTTCTGCAGGTATTTGCCATGTTAAGAGCAGTGCCCCTCAAGACCACACACAGTGAGAGATGGGTGCGGTCCCCAGCCCAGCAAAACTAAGAGGGAGTCATTGGTGCTTTTACAACACATGAGAAATGGAATAATTTAATTGCTAGGCTTCAGAAGGACCTTTAAAGGCCATCTAGTAAAGACCATGAACAAGGACACCTTCCACTATCCCAGGTTGCTCCAAGCCCCGTCCAACTCAGCCTTGGACATTTCCAAGGATGAGGCAGCTGCTCTGGGCAACCTGTAACAATTCCTTCCTTATGTATACTCTAAAAGTCTAATAGATACCATTTTTTAAAGGCAACATCTAAAGGTGCTGCCCAAGGCAAACAAAAGTCAGTTGGCTGTGAAGAGAAAGGGAACTTCAGTTTCCTTTGCTGATTAACACTGGCTGCTAATTACCAGCCTTCACATCAAGGGAATACATTTCCCTGCCTGTTTAAGCAGTCAGCAGTCAGCCCTTCACACTGCTGCCCTCAGAGGAGCCTCCAAACAGCCTGGGAAAGGTGTGGAGAAGCATCCACACCCCAAAGCTGCCCAGCTGGACACAGCTCTCCACTGCATCAGAGCAATCAGAGGTGTGGCACTGCTCCATCTTTCCACAGCAGCTCCCATCACTTTATCTAAGCCAGGGCAGAACGCCACTGAAAAACCTTCACTTCAGAAAAAGCCACTGCAATAAAAAAGGGTTTGAATGCAGGGATGGTTCTCACCACCCCTCTGCCTGAGACAGAGGAGACAGGGGACACCTCAGCGCAGATATTTACATCTTCAGCCTTCAGCAACACTGCTTGAAAACAGTATTTGAAGAAATTTATACCCCAAATCTTTGCCAGACATATACCATTCAGATTTTTTTCCAAAGACAGCTTTCTTTAAAGTAGTAATCCAAACCCATGGGAAGGGACCTGGAACATCTAGGATTTGTTTCCATAGTCATCCCTTCAGAAAATCACCATTGGCACAAGCAGCTTAACTGCACAACTTCATCCTGGCCTCTGCAGCGGGAGCAAAACCAGCTGCACTAAAAACACAGCTTCTCCAAGAGGGAAAAGGATCTGGAATAAATGAAGGCAGACCCTGTGAATAATTGTCAGGGGTCACTCACTTTAATCCCAGATCTGACACTAATTCTCTGTGTGGTGGAACAAGTCACTAAGTCTCTCCACCATGGAAATCATATTTAACCTACTTCTTTCAGGTTGCTTGGAGGATTAGTGTTCATAAAGCAATCTGAAGATTAAAAATCCTTTAAGTACTGCAGTTTGAATTGAGCCTGACCACAGTGGGAACAACCACAAAAGCCCCGATGCATTCTTCTATTGACAGTGCTGCAAAGGCTAAGAATGAGCATAGCTACTGCACTGTGTTGTTAGAAATATAGAAAGTGCATTAATTTAATTACCACTGGATTGCATTGCGCAAGTGCTAATGACAGTGATGAAAAACTGAGGCAGTACAAGTCTACTTTCAAATGAACAAACACAAGTTGCACTCCAGAGGTAAAAATCAGTGTTGTAGCATTGTAACAAAGAAAAGACATCTCTGGAATGGTGTCTGAAGCCAGGAGTTGTTCCCAATTCTGTGGGATAACTGGAATTTGGAGCAGCATCACTGTTGAGAGTGGCAGCAGCTTCTTTTATTTATTTTATCTATTATTTTGTTTATTTATTTTTATATTTATTTAATTTGGGTTTTTAGAATCCCTGGCATTGTCACTCGAGGCAAACAGAAAGCCACAACTTAGGGGCAGTTACACTTTTCCCTCAGAGAAACCCAAGAAGAGATTTTTCATCCACTTGAACAAGAATGTTTAAGGACTTGTTTTCTGTTTGCATTCTCAAATATCAGCTGCAAATGCACATTCCATGCTGCAGCTGCAGAAGCCAGCAGCACTACAAGGACAGATTTTCATAAGGTACACGTTCATTTGGGTCATTATTTACACAGTATCTTTCATAAATCTAATTGATTTATATATATATATATATATATATATGGATTACATATATATATACAACCTATACAACCTTTTTTCAGTCCTTCTGTATTTTACACAGAACACTCAATTTAACATAGATAATTTCTTTTTTTATAGGGATAACTCTTGATGCAGAGGCACATACCAGTGGGGGAAAATAACACTGTTTTTACCAACAGTCTACATCCACTATTCTACATCTAATGATTCAAAATACATTCTGGTCACAAAGAAAGAGTTGTATTCCGAAGAGGAGGACTTGAGTTGAACTTGGCTGTCCTGATGGATCCCTTCCAGCCTGACATATTCCATGACTCTGAGGAGTACCGGGGACGATGCTTTCCCCAGGATCCACCTTGCACAGCCCGTTTGCTCTCACACCCCTGGGTTTCAGCAAGGAGCCAGAGAGAAAACATGGTCTTCAATGTCTCAGTTGCCGGAAAAAAAGCCTAGAAGCAGCAGTTTGGCCTGCAATGGGTGAGGATGAGCAGGCAGCACGATGTCCGGAGATCAGGCAAGGTGCAGCACTAACCTCTCCTGCGCAGCCTCACCGCCAGCTCGGCAGGGCAGGGCTGCTCCCTCTGCCCCACACTGTTTAACACTCATCAACCCAGCCCTCCTAACGCCGAGACCAGACCCCACGGAGCAGATCACATCATCCCTGCAGAGGTCAGGGCGCTTCCATGAGGCGCTGCCGCCGCAGGAGCCATAGGCCCCAACCCACTGATGCCCCTTCTCCCCAAAACGCTTCATGCTGGAAATGTTCAGGCTGGAAACGCCCCTCCAGCAGCACAGAAAATCCTCAGAGCTCCAAGTCTCTGTGAAATGCTGAGCTGTCCCCAGCCTGGATGACCTTCTGTCAGGACTGACGCTTTGCACACCCCGTTGGGGAGGAACACAAGCTCCTCGGCCTCACAGAAACCAGGTCAGCAATTCTTTTGTGTGCTGTTCCCAACAAGAGCAAAACACGCATCCAGCCACTTTCCTTGGCTCTCTGGCACCCTGATGCTCTTTTCTGTGTTGGGATCTCACCACAGAGCATCCCTGGCTCCAGCCCAGGCCACCTGCAAGCTGCTGGAGCACTGCAGAGGGAGGAGGCTTGGGACTGCGTCCTCCCAAAAAGCACCACACACAGGAAGGAACCATGGAATGCTGTGCCAGCAGATCAGCTTCGGAGCACCAGGATGACAAGCCAGCTGTTCTTCCACCCCAGGCCAGTCCCAGAAAGAAGGTCCTTCTGACTGACCACCATCCTAAGCTACTGCTGCTTGGAACAGTCCCACACTACCACCTGACTAACTACAGCTGACGAACATCAGGAAAAACCCAGAAAGGGATTTTCAGAAACCACGCTCTGGGTTCCCCATCCCAAGACCTCCAGAAGTTCATGGAGGATGTGGGGTGGGGCAAGCAGTGACTGGGAGGTGGGCAAGGCTAGTCACGAGTCTTTGGGCTCTGATGAAATTATGCTGCTCATAAATGCTGGTTTGAATGTTTAATGACGCTTAGTGTTACAGCTGTGTCCCCTCAGAGCTCCAACAGCTCTCCTGCATCACAGCAGTAGTTACATGCTGGATGTAGGCTATAATCCCTCCTTCCTGGTCAGTGATATTTCACACACACACGCTCATTACTCTCAGTAAGGCACTGGCCTTTCTCTACCGTAAGCTTTCCCATGCCAGTTCTGTCCCATTTATGAGTATTTATGATTTTTCTATAAGGGATGTCTCATTTATTATTAAATCTGCTAGAAAATATCACAGGCCTTATTCTAAATTGCCAAAAAGAAAAAGAAAAATTACATTTAAAAAAAGTTCATTAGTTGGCCACTTATCCCCCGAGCATGTCTGTCCTCTCCCACAGCAAGCAAGACCAGAGGGTCTCTCCTCCTGTTCTTGGGAAACATTTCCTAGAGTGTCTCCCAATTTATTTTTTTTCTATGTACCACCTTGGGAGAAGAAAAGCAATCCCTGAGATCTTACACCAGCACCAGCACATTCATGGGACAGCTCTTGCAATACCTTCTCCCCTCATCCCTATCCCAATTTCAACGCTAAGCAGAAGAGAACCCCCTTAGTTTTGCAAGTTCCTAAATTCAAGGCTCCTGAGTTATTTTTCTTCTGGTTCTCTTTTTGGAGCAGAGCTTTATTTTTGGGATGATCCCTGCTGCACAGCCCTGGTGAGCTGCAGCACAGCTCAGCCCCACAGCTCCCTGCAAGTCCCCACCCAGCCTCATTCCCTTGGAGACTAAACCCTTCCCTGCCTTTAATGTAACACAGGATTCAGCCTTATTTACTGTGCCAGTCTGATTCCCCTTGCATCTCTGTCGGGGGTTAATCTCTCTTTTAACTCCTGTCTGCTCCCTCTTTGTACAGCTTTAAATCCTCCCGTAAAAGCTGGAAATCTCAAGTGCTATGAAAGGACATCCCCCACCGTGCCCATACCCCACCCTGAGTCCATTTGCTTGTGTGAAGGGTTGTTGCAGCAATTTCTGCTCTTTTCCAGCTCTAGCATTGCCCCCACAGCAGAGAAGGGAGCAGTGGTCACCTCAGGCAGCCCCAGTGGCACCTGGCTCTGTGCAGGACACAGACATTTCCCCCCAGGCTGCAGGGAGCAGTGATTTTGACAGTGCAGTGTACTAACTTCCAATAAAAATGGAAAGCCACTGCTAAACCGAGTTACCTGCCTGCACTCCAAGTGTTTGAGCGCTTGGTGACAGAAGCAGAGTGTGGGCAGTGGGGCTGAAGGGAGGAGAAACCCTATTTCCATACAATTTACAGTTCAGGAATTACACCACAGATGCTGAGCCCCATTGGAACTGCAGACACCAGGGGTTACCTGGTACCCACTGAGCTGCAGTTCAGACAAGACATGGAGAAGCTGAACTCATCCATCAAATCACTACTGCATTTCTTATTTTATTTCTTCTGCAAGAACTATCAACAACACTGTGAGCAGATCCTCATGCTGGGGAGGAGAAAACTGCAGTCTAACCAACAGGTCACCAGGACAACTGCCTTCCCACTGATATTGCAAGGGGCAGGTAACGTCTGCAGAGCCCTTCCTTCTCCTGGCAGAAAATCACAATGTTCTGCAGTTCAGACTTAGCAGTTTCATGTGAAACAGACCCAAGATGTTTTTTCCTGGCCACATGGAACAGCTTTGCAGGGATGCATCTGTGAAAGCATCAGGCAGGGAATAAAGCCCATGGCACTTGAGCCAGCCCATGCACTTCCCAGGAGGCTTTCACAAGCCCTTTTCCATCTGAGATCTTTGCCAGGGTAAGAGCTGAACTCTGGAATTGCTTTGTGTCCACTGCCTGACTTGTGGGCTGCTGCAGTGTCACCCCAGCTCAGGAGACAGCAGGGAGACAACACTCCTACCACAGCCAGACCCAGAGGTCCCACACAGAAAACACACAGAAGGGGTTGGAAATACCTTCAGTATCTGATTTATGCAATGATCACCTACCTGTTCCCTGCTTTTGAGACATGTTTGACAGCCTTTGGAGGGCCCATTCCTCTGCTCCCCTCCCCACAGCACATGCCTCTCTCACCTAGTGCTGTTCAATTCTGTATGTTATTAAGTTCAATGCATGGGTTTTAAATAAACAAATAAATAAACAAGCAAACACACACCAAAACAAACAAACAAACAAACAAACAAACAAACAACAAAAAACCACCACAAAACAACAGCAGCAAAACCAAAACAAAGCTAAAAACACCAAAGGGGAAAAAAAAAAAACCTCACCAAACCCAAAAGCATTAGGAAACCTTACTTGGACTAGCAACTCCTGGCTTGTGCCCAGAACGAACCCAGCTGGTACAAAAGGAAGAGACAAGGGTCAAAGACAGAAAAGTCACACAAATATATCCACTGTAGTGATTTTTCTAATAGACTCAGCCCAGCATAATGTGAAAACACGGTGATCCACCAATAAGTTGAACTGGGAAGAATTAAAATGGACTGCAAACAAGACAGGGGATATCTAACTGAAAATACACCTAAAGCTCCCAAAGGCTGTGAGGGGGAAGCTGGTGCTGCACTGTCACCATCCAAACTTCCTCCATGGACCTGGCAACAACTAGTGGGTCACATTCATAGGGAGGGACAGGGGTCAGAGCACGAATCATGGACTCTCTAAGGCTGGAAAAGCTCTCCCAAGACCGTGGAGTCCAATCTGTGCCCAATCCCCAACCTTGTCACCAGCCTAGAGCACTGAGTGCCACTTCCAGACCTTCCTCAGACACCTCCAGGGATGGGGATTCAAACACCTCCCTGGGCAGTTCCAAGGCCTGGCCACCCTTTCCATGGGGAAATTCCTGCTGCTGTCCCCCCTGTCCCTGCCCTGGCCCAGCCTGAGGCCGTTCCCTCTCCTCCTGTCCCTGTTCCCTGGCAGCACAGCCCGACCCCCCCGGCTGTCCCCTCCTGGCAGGGAGTTGTGCAGAGCCACAAGGGCCCCCTGAGCCTCCTTTTCTCCAGGCTGAGCCCCTTTCCCAGCTCCCTCAGCCGCTCCTGGGGCTCCAGCCCCTTCCCCAGCTCCGTTCCCTGCCCTGGACACGCTCCAGCCCCTCCGTGTCTCTCCTGTGCTGAGGGGCCCAGGGCTGTCCCAGGACACAGCAGTGTGAAACATGTGCTGCTCAGGTCAGGCTGACTGCAGCAGAAATGCAGGTTTTCAAGAGGGAATCTCTGCCAGACTCCAGGCTCCTGCCCAGAGCGATGACACACACAGAAATTAGAGCCAGGATGTGGGCACACAAGGGATCTTTTGTTCCTCTGTGATAAAAGCAAGAATCAGCCAGGACATCAGTGGCTGTGCTGGCTCTCTGTGTGACCATGGCACAGCTTTCAGGCTGCTCCCAAGAGGGCAAACACCTTTTGAAGCCTCCTAACCCCACTGCACCTCTCCAGGACAGGACCCTGACCAGAGGAGGTGCCAGCACTGCCCTGCAGGCAATCCATGTCCCAAGGCACTCCTTGCTTCCAACCCACAGCCACTAACAATCACTGAATGATCCCTCCTTCCACCATCCCAACACTTGACCCCACCACAGCAGCATTTGGAGCAAACTAACTCCATGCTGCTCATTTTGTTTGAAACAACGCTGTTTCAGTGAATTGAGTGTGTTTAGTCCCACACTGGGTATCTGGGGAGTTTCTAAAGAGCTGGTCACTGTAAAAATTAAGAGGATGTCACATATGAATTTTAATCACTTGCCTTTTTTTGTTTTATTTGGGTTTTTTGTTTAAGCTGTTTCACAGGCAAGCACTGCAAAATCATCCTCTTTGTGAAAAGCTCAAACTTAAAGGGGAGTTTTAATACACACTGAATCCATTGTAGGTGCTTTAGGAACAATTCTGACTCAAAAAAGGGATCAGGTGTCGTTACACACCCTCTGCAGCTCCCTTGTATAGCCCATCCATATTTTATTTTTTTTTCCTTTTTTTTAATTTTTCTTTTTTCCTTTTAAATTGGCTGATGACAGGACAAAAGCAAACAGAGGATGTCACCTGTGGAGGTGCCTCCTTCTCCCTCCACCTCTTGGGCACTGAGCTTGAGGCAGTGAGAAAGCACAGGAGCAAGTCACTACCACTTGTACACGCCAACTTGTACACACTCTGCCCTGGAAGCTCAGAGAAATAAAAATCTAATTGCCTGCAATTCTCCTCATTTAACAAGTCTCAAGTTTTGTGTCCTTTTCCCTTGCCAGCCACTCAATCCCATTCAATCCCCTCCACTGCACTTTCCCTGTGTGCCCTGGGCCACTAATGGAGATAAAATATTCCAAAACCCCCAAGACTGGCCAGGCTGTTTTCCTGCTCTCAATCACCTTGCAAGTTTGACCTTTTGAGACAGCAGGCTTGAGTTTTATTCCTGATCTATAAGGATGCACCAGACATAATCCAATTGTTTAAAAGCTGAACTGCAAAACAAGTGGTATTTTTGCACCAGTTTAGTTTTAGCAAGCCATATCCCACCTCACCCCAAAGGACTGAGCTGCAGACACAAGGCATCCCACACAGTCAGCATTTCAGCTGAAAAAAGGGCAAAAAGAAGTCCTTTTCAGTGCCCTTTTTCCAACACCTAGGAGCTATGTGATCCGCACAGCCTGCTCCAACAGCTCCATCTTGGAGCACTGTGGAGGGAAAAGCTCAGATCAAACTGCAGAAAACACAACACCCCCTCCAGGAGCACTCAGACTTAAAACTCAGTGTGCTACATTTTAAGGCACATTTCAAATAGCCTGGTAGATTCCTATAATCCACATCCCAAACTCCTCTCAGCCCTGTCTGAAACCCTCTTTTGAACCCAAGCCTGCAATTACCATAATAACAGCCCAAAACAGAGAGCACCAGAGGAGCACTGAGCAGTGAGCACCTTGCTCAAGAGCTCTGAAGGTGGTTATTTTCCTGTTCCCTTGAAAACAGAGCAGTCTGAACCACCCAGAGACAGCAGTTATCCATTACGAGTTGCTGTCAAAAGTAGCTTTATTCTGACAGGGAGGAAAGCAGAGACCAGCATTGCTGCCTAGAGCTGTTAGCCCACTGCCTGCAAAATTACTCAGGGATGTGGGAGAACAGTGTGTCTTCCCTAGCTCAAACTTCAGCAGAAAAGCGAGTTGCTGCCTTGTATTTCAGACACTTGCCTTAGGAAACCCACAGGTCCTGTCCACACTGGTCAGCAAAACCCTGGCCTCTCCTAAAACAAACCACACAGCTTGCTGCTCAGCTTGAAATCACACAAGGACAAAATCCTAAGCCTTCCTCTCTCTACAGGCAGCTCCCCAAATTCCTGAGCTCCTCTCAAAGCATTTTTTCCCAAAGCACAAAGCACTTGCAGGAGTGAACTGCAAGGCTGGACTCGGTTTGGGTACAATCCATCCTCTCCCTGGCCATGGCAGGGCTCCTCCAGATGCATTTCTGGATCGAACTCTGGCTCATTTTTATTAGGAATGCATCCTAACTCGAACCACTAAAACCCAGACACAGCAGAAAGCAGGTTCCAACCCTTGGAAAATGGTTCAGTGCTTACTCTTGCTGTTAAAAGCCAGCACTGTACAAAAATCTCAGCTAATCCACAAGCAAACCTGAACACACTGTGTGAGTCCTGACAACTATAATAAAATGATCCCTGGTACAACAATTTTCAGTTTCCTCTCCAATTCTCTTTTGGATCATGACTTATTTGTTAAGAACAAAATCCTACATTTGTCCCCAGCAACACAACAAGCACGGAAATAAATAAAGTAAAACTGTCACCATATCCATCTGGTGAAGACACTTTGAGGGATCCATAAATACCTCCAAGTATCTTCCAGTCACCACCCAACTCAAAATCACAATGTCTCCATAAAACAACCACTAACATTAGCTTCTGGGTTTAGTTTGATTATCTCACCGAATTATCTGAAATGTGGTTTCCTCTAAGCCATTAAACGTGGTATTTGCAGAGTGGTTTGGATCTCTTCCAGGAAACTCATCCAAGAAGCAACAGGAGAGGGATCCCCACTGAACCCCTGAGTTCCTGAGGGCCACAGGGATCCCCATCAGCCCAGCAGTGTGGGTGCGATCACGGGATGAAGTCATTAGGCAGAATTAATTAGAAATGCCTGACCTCCAGCACACTCTCTTTCACAACTTTGCTTTCATTGAGTATCTGGAGTGTTTAATAGCATCTTTACCCACTTTCAACCCAAACCCCTGTGGCTGGGCCACCACTGACCTGGCCATCTGCTTGTAGGCTTCCTCGGCCACGGCGAAGATGTGGGGGTCCATGTCCCCCATGTTCTGGCCGCTGTAGGCGTAGATGACATCCTGCCCGTAGATTGGCAGCTGCTCATAGGGGTTGATGGCCACCAGCACGATACCTGAGGGCAGGCAGACAGGCAGGCAGGTCACCAACCAAGCAGGGAGTTGATATTTCAGGGCTTTCTCGGCTTGTGGGAGTAAGATTTTTGAAATACGGTGGTTGAGAGTTAACAAAGAAAGGTGACCAGTGAATGGGGAAGGGCACGTAATTCTTATCTCGGCATCTCCTTCAACAGCGGGGCAGTAAGCCTCTGTACAGCTACAAAGGAGATGCACAAAACCGGTGAGAAGAGCAAAAATATACAATAATCTCCACTGTGTGAAGACAGACTTTGTAGGAGGGGTGAGGAGAGATCAACACAGCCTGAGCCAACGCTACAAAAAAGCAATTCCCGTGCAACCAAAGCTCTGCTAGACCCAAACAAACATCCCGGGTTTTTCCCCTGGCGTGAGTTGCAAGTAAAAACACCTAACAAAGAATGTACCCAAATCAAACTACAATTCATAAATCACTGGAAAGGAATGCCAGAGCCTGCTCTGAGGCTTTAATGTCTGCCTCCTCTCCAGCTCTGGGCGCGCTGGAGGAGGCAGTGAGCTGGGAGCTAATGAGAGGCCAAGCCCCATGGGCTCCAGGGAGCTGCTCTGCACCCAGCTGCTGACAAAGCTCCACCTCTGAGGAGTTTCAGGTCGGGCAGGTCTCAGCTGTCCCTGCCAGGAGCTCCAGGAGTACCTGGCTGTGGGGCCAGTGTTGTGCTCCCAGCCCAGGAGGTTCAGGGCTCGGGCGCACTCCAATTACAGGAGCACAGGAACTCTCATCTTGTAGCAAACACCAGGAGTGTGAATTAGCCCACCAGGAAAGGGCAAGGTCAGTGACTGTCACATCACCTGCCCCTGCAGGACATCGACCCAGCTGCTTCACCTCCCCGAGCCCTGCTCCTGCCTGTTTGCTTCCCAGTTCTGCCCAGGTCACCCACCAGTTTTCCCTTACTCACCAAAACCACAATGCAAACCAAGCTGAAGGGCTCTCCTCCCCTCAGGCAAGCACCTTCCTGCCCTTCTCAACCACTTTATAACCAAAGCATGAGCTGTGCTGCAGCCAGGCAGAGCTCTGCAGCTAAACCTACACGGCCCAAGCACCTGCATCTCCATTAATGCTGCACTCAAGATGATCATCAGCCTTCATCAGAAGCTGCCCCCATGAAACCTCACTGATTTGGGGTGAGAGTAGGCCTGTGAGTGACTGAGGGCACATGTGCACCTGCAAAAGGCTGCAAGTTATGCCAGTAATCCAGTACTATACATCATTAAATACTGAAAGTTAACATTACTAAGAGCCACAGAGGCTACATATTTCCACTGTTTTAAAAAGTCATCTCCTCCTGCCAAGCATTTCCAAACTGCATCAGCATCACAGCTGTACACACCAGCTTTAACAGCACCCAGGCAATGGCTTCCCAGTGCCAGAGGGCAGGCCCAGCTGGGATATTGGGAAGGAATTGCTGGCTGGGAGGGTGGGCAGGCCCTGGCACAGGGTGCCCAGAGCAGCTGGGGCTGCCCCTGGATCCCTGCAGTGTCCAAGGCCAGGCTGGACAGGGCTTGGAGCAGCCTGGGACACTGGAAGGTGTCCCTACTCATGGCAGAGGGCTGGAACAAGATGATTTGTAAAAACCCCTTCCAACCAAACAAGTCTGGTATTTTATGAGGTGCCTTCCTTCCTTTCTTTCTAATTTTTCAAGTCACAACTTGTTGCTGTCCATCCACAGGTAACTGCTGTCCTGAATAGCTTTGATGAGGCACCCTCCCCACCCTCCCCAAAAATCACAAACTCAAGTTCACGCCTGCCCTCCTCCTGCTCTGAATTCAGGAGTTAGATGACTGCCAAAGCCATGAAGAAAAGAAAAGTAATGGCAGCGCTGGAAGTTTTATTTGCGTTTTTTTCTGGAGGAAAACCTATAGGATCCCTCTGTCTGGCATGCTGCTGTTCACTGGGCTTTGAAGTCCTGCATTTTCCCAGTGGGGGCTGCCAAGCACATGCAAGGCTGACCTCAAATTCATCTGACAAGATGTTCCCACCAAGAGAAAGTGGACCATGAGCTCAGCAAGTTCATTGTAGCAGCCCTCAAAAAACATCTCTGGTTTTACATCCTGTTGACGCACACTCCTGCCTCCCATCCACCCTAAACCCAGCACCCTCAGACTTTCCTCGCACTGCAGCCTCTGGTCTGTGGTCTCAAGGGGTTTCTTTGTGTCCCCAGAACCTCCCAGGAGCTGAAGGTGTGGTCTGGACACTCACCACAGTAGGTGTAGATGTGGTTGGACTCGAGGAACCTGACTTTGAGGTTGTGCAGGACCGCAGGCTCGTGCAGGTAGCTGAGGGCTGTCAGGTCATTCTGCCCCACCAGGATGTCTGGATTGCGCAGGAAGGGCAGCTCATTCCCTTGGAGGTCGATGGGATATTCGTACAGCTGAAGAGACACACGAGGAACATAGCAACACAAAAAAAAAAAACAACACTCCTTTAATGGCTTGTAACTTTTCCAGGCATAACTCCTGCTGGTGTAAAATACTTACACGCCCTGATCTAAATTAAATTAAAAGTCCCTTGATGATAAATGCTATAGGGACTTGGAGGACAGACTGCCAGGTGACCCCTGGGTGATGGGTTTGAGCTGACCATCACATGGTCCTGGTGGACACTGATGGTCCACAAGCACCAACCTGGCCACACCTGAGTCCTTTTCAGGCCAGCCTTGGGACAAACAGCTTTTAGTCAGCTCTGAGCAGAGACAGGCACCATACAGAAAGCCACAGCTTCATCTGATCTAACCTGCTCTTGGAAAAGCAGCCTCATTCCAAACTAGACCGTGTTCTTACCATCAGAGTGATTTCTCAGCTCATTTTTACTTCAAGTTACTTTTATACCTGAAACCTGGCACCCTTCAGGCAGGGAGGACATGGAGAAGCACGGAGTCCCTGCTGCTGAAGTGTCTGAGGAGCCAGGTTATGCTGCTGAAGTTGGCATATGGGCAGCCTTATGCTATTTTTGACTCATCCCCAAATGAGCAGCAGAGCCATCAGCTAAAGAAAAACTGCATTTTTTTTCTTTACAGAGGAGGGGGGGAAAATAAAATTGCCAGTGATGCTGCTTTACATAGGGTGCCTCAGAAAGGAGGCCTGATGCTCAGCTCCCATCAGAAGGCAGGAATCCCAGCTTCCAAGCAAAACCACTGTCACTGGGTCACTGCCCATGCAAACAGCACAAGGAAAGCTGACCCAAGTGCACGAGGACAGGGTCCCTCAGCATGTCTGACAACCTCAGGCTGGTTTTATCCTCCAATTCCACCTTGTCAATGCCAATTTTCAAGAGTTTGCACTCAGTCTCACATCTTAATGGCAAACACACCAGGGATGGCTTGTGATATTTAAAAGTCAGCTCTTCATTCGGAGGGAGTACTGCTGCATACAGAGCAGAGCCAGAAACCACAAAAAATCCATGAAGATTCACTTAAAGCACAGGAACAAAAGGAAGCACTGAACAACGGGGTAATGCTTGTTGGCTGTCAGGAACAAAAGGCTTTCTACAGCTTTGAATCCCCTGAAGATAAATGTGCTGGGTATCTCCAACCTGATGCACACAAGTGCTGTTCCCCTTTGCTAGAGCTTTTCAGTCCAACATGACACGGATGGAGGCATAGAGGATGGACTCATACAGGAAAGCATCCAACAGGGCACTCCCAGAGACCTTGGGTCTCTTGCACAACCCCAAAATGAGATGTTCCATGTTTCACTATGACTGTGACATGCTTATTAAGCTACTACCTACAACACCTGGTAATCCTTTCATCTCCTTGTACTTTAATGTTGCTGACCCTGAACTCAGCTGCACAAAAAGAACAGACCTTGCAGGACTCCTCCCTTTAGTTTCCAGGGAAATATCCAGATTAAAGAGGAAAAAAAATAATTCCTGCCCAAGTACTAAAACTGCAGGAGATCTCAGCCAGGAGGGGAGGATGGGGGTTGTAGCACTCAGCAATAGGAGCAGGTGTACTTTGGCAGCCTGAGCACAAGCAGAAGAAGGGAGGTCCTGTGGATGAGATGGGCACCCAGGCACCCATCAGTGTCCAGCCCTGGGCAACACCAGCACAAGGACGTGGAGCTGCTGGAGCCAGCCCAGAGGAGGCCACGCAGCTGCTGCCAGGGCTGGAGCCCCTCTGCTCTGGAGCCAGGCTGGGAGAGCTGGGGCTGCTCCCCTGCACAAGAGAAGGCTCCAGGGAGAGCTGAGAGCCCCTGGCAGGGCCTAAAGGGGCTCCAGGAGAGCTGCCCAGGGACTGGGGACAAGGCCTGCAGGGACAGCACCCAGGCAATGGCTTCCCAGTGCCAGAGGGCAGGCCCAGCTGGGATATTGGGAAGGAATTGCTGGCTGGCAGGGTGGGCAGGCCCTGGCACAGGGTGCCCAGAGCAGCTGGGGCTGCCCCTGGATCCCTGCAGTGTCCAAGGCCAGGCTGGACAGGGCTTGCAGCAGCCTGGGACACTGGAAGCTGTCCCTGCCATGGCAGGGGCTGGGTCTGGATGACCTTTACGGTCCTTCCAAACCAAACCATTCCATGATAAAATAATGACTCTATGCCTGGTGCTTCCAAGGGATTGCAGGGTGGCATCTGTGCATCTCCTCATCCAGATTTGTCAGTGTGGAAGGTAAAAAGGCATCAAGCACCCTCCATCCTTTATCCGCCCCAGAAAGCTGTCCTATCCTGGAAGAGCAAACTGGGAAGGAAAACAGTAGCAGCTGAGGCCAAGCCAGGAAGAAGCACCAGCATCAAGCACCAGGTACAGATCCCAACATCAATAACGTTTTCTGCAAACCTGGCACACTCACACACTGCCAACAGCCCGTGCTTGAGCTGCTCTGAAAGAAAAACTGCTCTGATGAGCTGCCTAATCGATCACAGCTCATTCCTGTTCTCCATCTTCCCATTAGGCAATATGGTGAAAATGCTCCCCACAGTGTGGAAATGTCTGGCTGGGAGGGGATGGGAATTACTCGCCCTGCTCAGAACACGTGAATTTGTAGTGGGTGGTCTCTACTAACTCTTCTAGGCAACGGAGCAGATCACACTCCAGACAGCTCAGGAAACCCCACCTGCCCAGTGAAGAAAGATGGTTTAGGTGAAATTCTTCATGAAAAATGTATTTATTCTCCCTGCTACACCAGGCAGCTCATGGCAGGTACACGGCACTTCTGCTTGCTTCCCATAAACTGAATTTGCAGCTGATGCAAATGCCGTGGTTAACTTCATCTGAAATTCCCTGCTGTCACCCAACATCCCGCTCCACATGGTTTTTGTGTGGAACAGAGAGCAGCTGCTCCTCCCCAGCCTCTGTCCTACCCTGGGGATGATTAATTGCTGGCTGTACACACGCTACAGCCCAGGCTGTTTGTTCATTTAGAACCAGCGCTTGCTAGAAAACACCTACATTTAAATGAGCTCTGTGCTTTTCTCCTTTAGAAGCTTTTCTTATTTAAAAATAAGGCAGAGAAGAAAAGGGGTTTACATAAGATTATGCTCGGGGAGAAAAACTGAGGCTGTTTTTGTGGGGAAAGCTGTTGCACAGCAGCCACCTCTGAGCCGTGTGTGGGTTTTCCATCAGTACCCGAGGTTGAGTAGCTGCCACCAGCCATGCTCTCCACGATTTGTTCAGCAGCCAAAAGCACAAACTGGCACTTCTGACATACTGCTGCTATTAAAAAAAATACATCTTGATATCACAGACTATTACAAGTTTGCCAGGAGATGAAAAGAGATGATGGAGGTCAAGGGCTTTTCTCGCAACCTACTGTAGCACAAGTGTCTAGGGAGGGAAAGCTGGAAGTGCTAAGGCAATAAAACACATTTTAAACCACTTCACAGAAACCAAGAGATGGCTCAGGCTTCTTCACACATTAATTCGAAGCTTTAAATTACTAAAAAGAATAACGACATTCGAAAGCTTACAGTTTCATCTTCAAGTTTCAGCTGGAGGCTTTTATCTCCCTCTTTGTAATCCTTGACAATTTCTGCTGATCTCCAAACTTCATCAGGGTCAGGAATCCAAACCCTAGTGTACTGGAGAGGTGAAAAAGAAAAGAAAGAAAAAGTTTAAACACAACGAAACCTCAGGAAATTAAATGAGAAATAAATTAATTCTCCATTAATACACTCTCACACTCACTGTAGAGTCAATGCAGCTAAATCATTTATTTTAGTAAAAGAAGAAATAAATCCAGTTTTAGTTCTTGGGGTAAATTACAGACCATAAGTCTAATTCTTCAGTCTAATTTTCTCCTGGACAAGGAGTACAGTGGCTTGTTACCAATCTAACAAAGCAGGGTGAAGTCTCAAGGTAAACGTGGAATTTCATTTCCTTGAGAAAAAAACACTCTTCCAGAAGGCTTTTATGAAACAACACAATTCACCCCCAGCAGACCCCAGACCAAGGCATGTTTATTTTGCTCAAAACGAGGCAGTTTGGTCCCCACAGAGCAAGCCCTGACCCAAACCCACAGCCACAGACAGAGGCAGGCAAATGATGACACCAAAGCCAACTCCTGCAGTTGGAGGTCAACACAAAAACATGCTCTGGGAACGTGCTTGGATTTAAATTAATTGATGCATTAAGTTAAATTTAACCTTTTTTTTTGCATCTACAGAGCTATGGCAAACTAAGGGGGAAGGCCAAGGCAGGGCTGTGCAGCCCAGCCCGTGCTTTGGCTCATGGAGCCAGGCTGGTGCTGGACTCATCCAGCCTACACAGCCAGCAGGAACCCTCCAACAGCCACAACAACCACGGGTTTGCTGGCCTTTTGGGGGGATCCCTTCCCTCTGTTATTCCTGTTGATTGAAATCAGAGCCATATCATCTTATTCCTACTCAAAACACGAGGGGCCGGGGTAAATCCCAGCAAATCCAAGTGGCAGCAGCACCAGAGCCCCAGAGGTGGTTTTGGCCTTCATTTGAAACCAAACCGCAGTACACAATGTCCAAATAACATCTTGTAGCAACCAACGAGTTAACGCAGCAGCAGCCACCACCTGACAGGCCACTTTGCAGCTGAAAAGCAATAGATTTTTATACGTTATTGCACGTAATTATTTTTAGAGCTGCTCAATAGCTACAGCAGCAGGAACCGTTAGATGTTAATGGAGCCACACAATCATATTCCCAGAACAACAGTTTTACCAGGGAGCGGGGGAAAAGATGTGAAAACTTGAATTTTCTCAGCACACCAGCCCGAGCACCTCATGAGCCCTCAGTGCTCTCCCTGCCACAAAGAAGGGAGGCTGCAGTGGGCTGGTTGGGACCCTTACCAGCCCCACCACTGTGGACTCATCCAGGGCCAGCTCTCCTGGCAAAATGTGAGATTCAGACATGCTCTAGAAGTGCCCAAAATAGCCAAGGATCAGGATGTACCTGGCTCAGGGCAGCTTCAAACACAAGGTTTTGCTGGTCTTGGCAAACCTTGCAAATTTTCCACCTGCACACGGGGCTGGGCTGAGCCCTGGACCTGCCTGGACAGGCCTCTGCAGACAGGGACACACTGACCCCAGAGCAACCCGAAATGGGGCGCCTGTGAACGCTTTGCAGGTGAAATCTGGCACAGCTCCAGCAGCAGCGAGAGGTCCCATGGGCCACCCTTGGCAAATTCATCATCAGCCATGGCCAGCAGCCACCCAGGTGTGGCAGGAGGCTCCAGGGGTGACAGCTCTCAGCACCCACTGCCCACAGCCTGGTGCTGGGAGGCTCCATATCCCACCAGCCACCCCGCCCACAGCACTACAGAGTTTTAATAATAATCACAAAACAGATTTTCCCAGACTTTGTGCGCACACACACGTGCAGGGGGCCCTGCAGGACAGAGTGCACCAGGACAGACCGTGTTTGCAGGGCCCCAGGAGCCCTGGGGACACCCCTGGCTGGCAGCTCCCAGATGTGGTCAGGCACTCCCCACACACCAAGAGCTCCCACCCTGCTGCAGAGCCAGGGGCTGTTAGCACAGGCTGCTGTGAATGCACTTCCCCAAGCATCTCTAATGCTGTCCTCTCGTGCGTGCAGACGTCCAGACAGGGGAACACCATTCATTCTCCTGTGCTTCCCCTCCCTGTGCGCCCCTCCCCGCAGGGCAGGCTGCTGCACAAACCCCATACAAGCCCCCCCTTTCACCCATAAATCCCAGTCATGTCAACCACGCAGCGATGGAATAAAAGCACTTTGTCGCTGGCACATCTTCACAAGGCCGGCTTTAATTAGAACCTGACGAGGCCTGGGGGTGGCCCTCGGTGGGGTCAGCCTGGTCTCACCACCCTCACCTCCCCTGCATTCCCTGCCTCCCACCCCTGCTCCCCCAAAGCAGCCTCACACCCCCTCTTTCTGACACATGAACCCACACAGGGGAGAGTCACCATGTCCCCAAGCCCAGGGCGCTGGCAGGTGTCCCCCAGGCATGGGGAGAGCATCCCTGTGAGCTGCTGCTTCCATAATCACACTTCCAGCATCATTTTAGCACTCCACGAGCCCTGTCTGGGCTCCTGAGAGCTGTCACAGCCTCTCGACCTTTGGAGGAGCTTGTTACAAGGGAGAGGGCACACGGGCCCGTCTCAAAGTGCTGGGAATGAAGGATTAATTTGGCTTTGGGCTCAGGAGACACAACCCTGGGCAAACCACTCAACCTCCAGACAATCCAGGGTTTCCATGCATTTTCTCTCTTGTTTTTAATTTTTTTTAAGGAAAAGAGTCCTTAAGTCCTCAAGGATGCCTTTAAACAACATGCCAAAATTATCTAGAAATAGTTCCACATGCTCAGCCTCTAAAAAAAAATTTTTTTTAAATCTGGTTTACTTCGTGATTTTTTTAACCAGATCCCAAATAAAACTAAAGCCATTCAGTGCTCTCACAGCCTCTTGCATTATTCCACCCAGCTTAAGCAGAAGCTTAATAAATTCAATCCCCACCTCCTGATTTGATTCAGATTTTAGCAGGCTGCCGCTGCGGATGCAGATTAAAACCAACATTAAATTAGAAGAGGCAGGTCTTGTTCCACTGTTTCAAAGACCTCAGTGCTGGCCAAAGGCACTCGCAGCAAGCTCTGGGCAATGTGCTCCATCTCAGCGAGAAGAGATGCAGGTCTGCAGGCAAGGAATCACAACTCCGTGGACAGAGCATCATTCTCATTGCATTAAGAAAATTGTATAATCTTCCATTAAGTATAAAATATTAAAATCTAGCGATCTCAGCCTCGTCTGGGCCGTTTGGCGGTGGCAAGTCTTCATGGCAAGCTGGACATCAGCAAATCCATCTTTCTTATTACTGGGTTTTAATCCCCTGAGTTATTTCAGGAATGCCAATACTCACAGCTGACCCCCGAAGTTTTCATTGCTCCTGGGTCAAGGGCATTTTTCCAGGGGCATTCTTCCAAAAAACTGCTGATAGAGGGAGGGCACAGCAGAAAACCCATAATATTGGCAATAAAATAGCAACAACCACCTCACAATTAGGAATTCAGTAACATTAGTGAAAACGTAGTGTGTCATGGCAAAGGTTCTTCCACACAGGTTAAGAAAATCTTATGAAAGGACTTTGGTTGAAAACAGAAACAGTGGTTTTTTTTAAAAAATCACAGGTGAACACACAAATGTTAACCAGAACAAGGTGTAAATTTGGACAAATCTCTGTATATTTTTTTTTTCTCTGTAAAGCAAGCACACTTCTGCTTTTCTCCCTTTGCAATGGGCTTATTGCTGACCTCATTCTATATTGTTCAGTGTCCAGTATTGCTGGATGCTTTTGAAGAGGGCAAAAAATACACACAAAAGAAAAACCAGCACAAACGTCAGCCCTGGCTTCCTGAGAATATTTATGTTTATACACACGGCATGTGAATGGTTAAGCAGCTTACACTCAGACCAATAACCACCTTCCAGCTCTCACTCACAAGCTATCTATTACTAAAACTGAAGTTTTCCCACACCTGCTCCTCTCAAGTAAGAGGCAATCTGTACTTGGAATTAAAAGTAGCCATATCACACACTCTGGGTGTCATTTTTCTCTTCCCTATTTTCCTTGTTTAAACTGGCATCGAAGATCACTCCGCAGAGATAATTTAAAGAGGCTCTTGCAGAAATAATAAAATGAAATAAATACAAAAATATAATAAATATGACAAAGTAAAAATAAAGTAAAAATAAAGTAAAAATAAAGTAAAAATAAAGTAAAAATAAAGTAAAAATAAAGTAAAAATAAAGTAAAAAAAAAGTGAAAATAAAGTAAAAATAAAGTAAAAATAAAACAAAACAAAACAAGAGGATTTTATTTGCAGCTCTTGTCTGGATGTCCACAGCTTCTCCCTCAGCCTCTGTGCTAAATCAAGCAAACCTATCTCCATTAATTTTCATCAATACAGACCTGTTTGGCCCATGCCCTGCCCCTGTGCCCAAAGCAGCAGGGTCCCAGGTTTCCCACAAGTTACAGGTGGTCATTGAAGGGGTTACTCTGCTGCAGTAAATGTGTTTGTGAACCCACTGTGCCTCTGGGGGCCAAGAACGGCCCCTGGACATGGGCTGGCAGGAGGGGGACACAGAAAGGGACCAGCCCCACGGCTCTCCTGGGAGCCCTGCAGCCTTGAAGTTCCCTTCTGCCCCACTTGGCAGTGACTGAGGAGAGAAATCTGCTTCACCCGTGATGCAGCAAGGCCCCGGCGAGGTGCTCTGGCAGCCGGGCAAAATATCTCCATTAAGGGACTTGTGGATCATTACCTTTTTTATTACTATTTACAATGCTGAGTATTGAGGCAGATGGCAAACCATAATCCTCCCTTTCCCATCCTCTGAATGAGATTTTCACGCCAGGAGCAGTTTCTCCCCTGCCCGACAGACAAGCAAAGCTCATATTTAGGTCAGGGCTCCTCAGGCTGTGCCGAGACTCCGGGACCTGCTGACCCCTGTGTCTCACCCTGGGCTGGCTTCTCTGCCTGCTGCCCAGTACAGCAGCTAGAAAACCCTCAGAGGGGACAGGAGGTGGTGGCAGAGGGTGTCCCTGCTCGGTACAGGGCGGGCAGGGATGTCCCAGAGTTGTGCATCTCTCCCCTGCCCAGTGCCAGTTCCCAATGCCTGGGGGGAAAAGCACAAATCCAGCATCTCCAGCACGAGCCCAGAGGGTATGTCCTCTCAAAATGGGGACCTCTAGTAGCAAAAGACCAACTTCTTCCTCACCCTAAATCCCCACAAACACCAAAAGGACTGGCAAGTCATCATTTCAACTCTGAGTGGGGAGCACACACTACAACAGCATAGGGATAGGGGAAAAAAGTAATAGTGTTTTACTTCTTAAGAGGCACAGAAAGCATCATTTTGAGCTGCAGAATGCAAGTGCTAACCTGCTGAGGGTGTTAAACATAAAGGGAAGGAGAGTGGCGCTCTGCAGGAGCATCTCTATTTCCTCAACTTGGGAACGAGAAAACTGAGTGTTTCCCAGGGATGATGATGATAAAAATGTACAAAACCAAACAGCAGACCCAAGGAAGATGGGCATTATCTACACCATCCCTCGTTATTCCCTACCATCCTCGTGCTAGTGGAGATGGACCCTGGACAAACACAGAAATGCACACCCAGACAATGCCTCCTTTAAGGCAGGGCTCCTAAATTTTGGGGGGCACCGCTCCATCCCCGAACACTGCAGAGGCCCCTGAATTTGAGCAAAACCATGTGCTTTACTGCTGCCTTCGAGGCACAGGGATATTCTCCTCTCCCCATGAAGAGCTGTCACGCTGATGGATGGCTCCAAGTCTCCCACCAGCACTAAACCTGCTCTATTTCTCCTTGCGGAATTTTACTCCCCTGCCCAAATTAACTCCGATGATGATTTGCATGAAGTGTCACAGCAGCTGAGCAGTGCTTGGACAAGCAGCATCTGCAGCATTTATCCACTGGCTCATTAGAAGCATTTCTAATGAAGGGGCATTTAAAAGGCTTCAGTTCATCTCTGCACCAACCTCATGTCACCCAAGGCAGACAGAAAACTGGCACCGAGCACAGGGGGGCTGCAGGCAGGCCCTGACTCCAGGACAGAAATAATGGGGGTACCCTTGAAGGCTTTACTGTAATTAACTGTGATTTTCAGTACGATTTCCAAGCCTAATCAATAGCCTTACATGTAGCTAACAGCCAGCTCGTGTACTCCCAACATCTCCCCCACCACCTCCTCCGTGGCATCTCGGCGTCGCTCGTTACCGCAGGTTTAATTAAGAGTGACAAGTTCAGCGTCAAGGTCTCGAGTGCACACACAGCCCTGCTCTCACTGCAAAATTCCTCTTCCAGTAAGTCATCAGATGCTGCAAAAGTAGGTAAAGCCCCAGGTGCTTTGGGACAGTGCAAATAAACAATCTGGCCTTAATCTGGGGCAAAAAAGGCAGTCCCTCCCAGCGACTGCCTTGTGGGCTGTGACACCATGATTTGCTCTGGGCAGTGCAGCAACTTCTATTTTCTCTACCCTTTAAAAAGCAAAGAAACCACAATCAGGGTCAGGAAGCCTCCCTGCACAGGGGATGCACACGGTCACCTGCACCACCCTAACAAACACCTCCAAGCAGCCCGAGATGTTCCAGGGGAGAGCTGGCTGGGTTGTTTGGAGCTGGCATCACTCAGGGTCTCTCTGGACACCCTCCCCAGCCCAGGATCAGGCTGAGCACAGGAGCCCTTGGCCCTGGGTGGCTCTGAAGCAGCACTGCCAAGGCTGGGAGCTGGGTGCAGCCTGGTGAAACACGGCGTGCAAGGCAGGGCTCTTCCCTCTGCAGGGCTAAGCCTGGAGTTAAAGCATGTGCTCCACAGCAGAGTTAACCAAACCCTGCAAAAGCGCTCACCAGGGTTAGAGAAGCACCAGGAGATGCCAGCATCTGGCAGTGTGCTGCTGCCAGGCCCCTCCCCAGCTCCTGGGGTCCAGAGCAGGGGATCATTGCCCCACAGAAAGCACTGAGTTTCCCTTCTGTCAGGCCTGGCTCAGCCCTGCACACGCTCCCCATCTGCTCTGCATGATGCTCACCATCACTGTCCATCCCCTGCCAGAAAGAGAGACGCTCTGCAAGCCCCCAAAATCTCTGCAGAGACCCTGGGGAGTACAAAAATCTGGTGATAGAGCCAATGCAGGTAACTTGGCTTCACTCGCAGATCTCCCAGGAAGAGCTGTGGGCATCGGCACCTTGGAGCAGGGAGCTCAGCACTCCTCCCCTGGCTCCAGCACCCATGGGTGCTCATGGCCACATGCCAGCAGCACCAGCCAAATCAGCTCCTCCAGGACTGCTCACCTCTCCTCAAGTGTGATTAAAAAATTCCCGCATTTTCAGGGTCATGAAAACACCCTTGACCCAGGATGAGCCTTTCACACCCAGCTCAGCAATGCAGGCTTTTTTTTTCTTTTTTTTTTTTTTAAATTAAAGTAAGGGTTATTGGGGGTTTACAGACTCAGCTTTTGCCTTTTTTCAACTAAAAACTCCAGGCCAAGCACCCCCATAGCATGACTTTCACCAAACAGCCTGTCATAATTCAAGAGTGAAATTCTTCCAGGCTACTTTCTGCAAATCCCTCTTGATTGGCATTAATTACCCTTCTCTCCTGTAACTCCCAACTAATCAAAACCTTTAGCAGTGCTGTGATGTAACCTTGCCTTCGTTGTCCCCTTTTCCATCCAAAATCTATGTGAGTTCACCACTCCTTGGTGAACACAAGTGGGATCCAAAACACACTCAACAGACACCATTTGCAGCTGATTGGTAATGAATAGTTAAAAAAACAGCCTTTGGGTTTAATTAAATAGTCAAAAATGGCCCTTCACCCTGGGTATTCAGCATCCTCTATCTATGACACAGCCGTGTGATGCTTTAGGGAAATTCACGTTCACTCCCCAGGGCAGTGACCACCCCATGTTACAAGATTTTAGATGAGAATGGTACTGGGAGGAGCGTGGCTCTGTGCTGCAGGGATGCAGCCAGGGGACAGCAGAACTTTCAACTGGAAATGTTTAAAGCAGTGGTTTTAAAGCCGCTTTTAAGTTAGAGCTCCTTGGCTCTAACACCGGTGGCATTCAGGGTGTCACCAGCATCTCCCAAAATCCAGGGTACCACAGCATGTCCCCCACCATTCCAGAGCTCAGCCTTGCTCCCCTCTGGGCACCACCATACCCAAACAGCACCAAAATCCACCTTTAATTGCAGTGCAACCCTTCCACCAGACTGGACTGTTAACCTTATTTGGAAGAAGTAATTGGATTAACCGACCTGCACAGTAACCCCTCAGTTCTCCAGAGCTCCACAGGTGCATTAAAACCCCTCTTGGAACATCACTCAGGCATAGTTAATTCAAAGGGGCCTGACTTAAAGTTACAGGATGTTTTTCAGCATCTTCCAGCAAGAGGGTTATGCTGGAAAGACCACTGGTCCTTTTCACTGCTGACCTTCTGAAGGAAAACAAATTGATCACCAGGGATTTAAATGAGCAACGTTCTACCAGAGATAATTAAAAAATTCCAGCAATGTAGTCTGTTAGCAAGGAGACATTAAACACTTGGAGAACAGCACCAGTGATCAGGACACAAAGCTGGAATGAACATGTCCAATTAAAGTAACTGGAGCAGTGAGCACACACACAGACACTCCCAGCTGCAGAGGAATGGCAGGGCAGAGAAAAGGGCTCCTGGAGGGAACCACTGCTCCTGCATTTTCATACCATCTTAGAATGGTTTGGGTGGGAAGGCACTCATGGGCAGGGACACCTTCCAGTGTCCCAGGCTGCTGCAAGCCCTGTCCAGCCTGGCCTTGGACACTGCAGGGATCCAGGGGCAGCCCCAGCTGCTCTGGGCACCCTGTGCCAGGGCCTGCCCACCCTCTCAGAGAAGAACTTCTTCCTAAATTTCTTTCATCTCCTTTCAGAAATTTCCATGTATTTGGGAATGTGATTTGCGCTGGCTCTGCTGCTCCCAAGATGTCTTTAGACCAGATCTTGGATGAGCACTTGTATCATGAGTTACTCCATGTTATTGTACAGACTCTGCCTCTTCTCTCCAGTGAAATAAATCAGCAAGATTCATTTCAATTTATTGCAATTGCTGAGCTAACTCTGGTTCAAAACCCACATCCAAGGAAACCCAAACAAAAGGAGGTTTTCTTTTTAGTACATAAAATGGCCAGACAGTCAGCTTTGTTTTCCTTCTCAATCCCCCACAGTTTTATCTACCCAGCTGAAACACTGAGATTTCGGCTCTCCAGATCTTCGCGCACTAACGCCACACAGCAACTCCCTGGAAAAGCATCCTCTAAATCCCATATCCAGTCTCCTCCTACAAAGGTAGGGGAGACAAAGGTTTGAACAAGGAATGGTGCAGGAAAGAATATCTCCATCAACCTCGAATTTTGAATTCTCGGAAGGTGATTTGGGAGGTGGTGCCTTTAGCAAAGCAGCATTTGTGTCCTGCAGGAAGGGCTCAGGGAGGGGGAGAAACATGCAGACGACTGTGCCCAAGTGGGAAAACAGTTGCAAGAAGTGCATCTGGACCCACTTTAAAAAACCCAAAACAAAACGACAAAAAACCAACAACAACCAAAAACAAAGGGAAAAAACCCCAGCCAAACAAAAAACAACAAACAAACAAAATAAAAATCACCACCACGAAATGCATCTTTTCTAGCCTTCACCTTCTGGCTTTAATTTTGGTTTTTTTCCCCTTGTCTGGCAATGTCCTCAAGAGTTAGGCAAATCCCAGTTTATCTCTTCCCTTTGGAAGGGTGGCTGCCCCAGCTGCACACAAACACACACTCCCAGGAAGATAAAACACATCTCTGATGAAATACTGAAGTGTCCACAGAACAAAGCACCCAAAGAGAAAGACAAAATAGAAATGGATTAAAAAACCAAAATAATCTATCTCAGCCATGGGGTGTTGCTCCTGCCTTCCCCATTCCCACAGCTAAGCCACTCTTGGGTCGGCACACAGGACATCCCTGTTCCAGCAGGAGATGGATGTACTCACATGAGTATCCCTCCCTTTGCTACAGGAGCATTTCTTTATTATTCTTTATTTCTTTGCTAGGTAGATGAATAAAATGAGAAAGAAAAAAAATAAACTGAATAATCATTACATTACTCAAGTTTATTTCATTGCAAAAGCAAATTTTTGCTAACCATGCTGAGAGTTCCCAGTTCAGAATGTACATGACCAAAGGTTTCTGCCCTTTCTGACAAAACAGTCAGTCCCAATAGCTGAGTTCCTTCAAACTGCAAGGGTCAGTGGCTGGGTAGGGACAGCTGATCTCACGTGGCTTCAGCCACTGCCAGGGGCCAAGCTGCACTCATGGTAACCCAGAGCATCACCACAGTGCAGCTTGTCCCACAGGATCTCCAAATCACAGCACTCCAGAACCATTTGGGCTGGAAAAGCCCTCCAGGGCCATCGAGTCCAACCATTCCCTGGCCCTGCCCAGGTCACCAGTGCCCCCTGTCCCCAGGTGCCACATCCATATGGCTTTTAAATCCCTCCAGGGATGGGGACTCCAGCGCTGCCCTGGGCAGCTGGGCCAGGGCTGGACAAGCCCTTCCACAAAGGATTTTCCCTGCTATCCAAATGCATCAGAAAAAGCATCAGTGGCCGTGCACACTCATGGATGCACCAGGGACTTGGGGCTCTGTCCAAAGGGGATGGGACCTACAAAGAGCAGAGATGTGAAGCAACTCATGTCCCCTCGTAGCTGCTCTACCTTCCATCCCACACTGGGGTGAAACTGGAGGCTGCTGCAAACTTTCCAGTGAGTACTCCTAGATGCTTTAGTTAGAAGAAAAAAAAAAAATAAAAAAAATCCCAGTTTGGATCATGGCATGGTGCTATCACCATGCAGAGGTGCCACCCAAACTTAACACCACCCTCTGCACCCAAGACACCAAACCAGGCTTTGCCACTGTTTCGCTCCTCCCTGTGGCACCTCTCACCTTGCTGCTCCCTGATAAGGCAGCAAGGCTGGCTTTCCTTCTCCCTGCCAGGGGCATCGAGCCCTTATCAGCCATTATTAAAGGCACTGTCAGAGCACAGCCTCCCAATTCCCAGCTAGAGCGGAGATAAGACCCACTTTGTATAAACAAAAACACTCTAGTAAGAGCAGAGACCCGAATGTGCGAGGAGCGGGATCTATCAGAGCATCAGCGAGGCGGATTCAGCTGCAGAAAGGCAAATATTTGCTTTCCCCACCTCTCCCCATCCTCCCTGTGTTGTATTTGCAAATCAGGGTCACTTCCAGCAACAGGATGTCCCCTGCATCAGCCTGGAAAGCCACATGCCAAGTAACCCCAGAGCAGGCCAAGCTCGGCCCAGCACTCACCTCCCGACGGATCTTCCTGGGTGTTCTCAGACATTGGTTTCAATCACTGCCCAGGGACTGGGGACAAGGCCTGCAGGGACAGCACCCAGGCAATGGCTTCCCAGTGCCAGAGGGCAGGCCCAGCTGGGATATTGGGAAGGAATTGCTGGCTGGGAGGGTGGGCAGGCCCTGGCACAGGGTGCCCAGAGCAGCTGGGGCTGCCCCTGGATCCCTGCAGTGTCCAAGGCCAGGCTGGACAGGGCTTGCAGCAGCCTGGGACAGTGGGAGGTGTCCCTGCCCATGGCAGGGGTGGCACTGGGTGGGCTTTAAGGTCCTTCCCACCCAAACCCTTCTGTGATTCTGGGATTTCCCCATAGAGGATGTGCAGAAGACCTGTATTTCTATGCTCCTTCAGCTGCTGGCATTTCCAGCTGCAGGACTGTGGATCTGACCTCCAAACTGAAGCATTTCAGAGAAGCCAACTCATTCAGGACGCAACACATCCCAGGTCTTTGCCAGGTCTGCAAAGACAGCACTGATGGCCACGGCAGGACCTGGGCACAGCACATCCACAAAGCCAGCTCTGATCTCCCAAGGAGGAATCTCAAGGGACTGGTTTTCACAAAAGCCCTTTTTTTCAGAGGAAAGCAGTTCAACCTGCTCAGAAGCCATTCTAGCCAGTTCAGAGAGGAGGTTTCCCCTCTGTCCATCTACCAGCAAAGCACTGGCAAAAGCCTGGGCTTTGTTTCAAAGCAAGCCAAACCTCAGCATCCCCATAGCCTGTTTCCAGCCAGGAGCACTGTCTGGGAAAGCTCATGAGCTGGGATTTCCCCACTCCTCCAACACTTCTGAACTCCTTTCAGGGTTTGCATGTGCAGAAGAAAGCCCACATCTCATTTGGCACTGACACAGGAAAAATAAGCCACAAATCTCTCTTCATCACAAGATAGAAAAGGATAGAGGCTGCTCCAGTAGTGAGACAGACAGCCACAGTTAATATCATTATCACTCCTAACCTGTGTTTTATTGCTGCAGTAAATTTATCCCCAGTGCCTTACATTCCATCCGCAGGAATAAAATGCAAGAGACATCCCCAGAAATCCCCAGAAGTGGGGGGGTTTGTGCGCATGTGGAAGGGAAGTTTAAGACAAGCAGGGAGCTCAGCAGCTGCTAACACCATGCAGGGCAGCCCGGGGGGCTCACAGCATCCTCACAGAGCTGAAGGCCTCAGCGAGGCTCGTGCCTGGCAGGAGGGACGGCAAGGGACACAGCTGCAGGACATCACCCCAGCACCAGCAGAGTTTGGCTGTTGAAAGGACACATGAGCCCTGAAGAAACCCCTCAAGATCTCAGGTGTCACCCCAGGCCCACAAATGTTCCCAGCTGGCTCAGCAGCCGAAGGCCACTGCTGTATTTTCACACCCACGCTCAGTGCAGCCAGGGTTTGTGGCATGAAGGACACACCAGCCACCCCCTCACTGCTGGTTTATTGCCAGAGCACAGAGCCCACACAGGCTCTGCTGGTGCCTTCAGCTGTCCCTAAGCTCTGCCTGCAAATAAAGGGTGGGAAAAGCCGTGTCTCCATTTTTAACTGGCCCGCTTCCATCCAACAACTTGAACATCCTTAATGCATCTCAACCATCGAACACAAGCCCTGTGCATGGGCACTGCAGCTCCCAAGAGACTCCTCCAAGCATCAGTCACGGACAAGTGTGTTAACAGAGCAGCCAACTTTCAAATCAGACATGAATTATGTACAGAGCCTGTGAGAGACAAGGGTCAGTGCTGTTTACGGGGTTAAAGCAGGTAAGGCAGATGCAGCCAGGGCCTGGTACATCTGCTGGGGTGTTTCAAAAGCTCTTCAGCTTTCAAAATATGAGCCCTGGTTCAGACCTGCACCTGTTTGCTCTGCCCTGACATGAAAAATTACATTTGTTTTGTGTGAGCAGGAGGAGTGAAGCCAAGTCCTTCCAAACTGGCCTTTTCCCTTTCCAGACAAATTAACTATATTGAAGTTTAGCCTCACGCCAGGACAGGTTTGCCCAGATCCCAGGTATGTTTTAGCTGTTCCCAGCTTTCCAGCTGCTTCCCAGGTGGGTGAGAGTGAGCAGGGAGACACCAGGGAGGCAACCCTCCTGCCCAGCCCGAGCCTGCCCATCGCTCCAGAGCCACACAAACGCCACGTGAGCACCGGGCATCCAGCACCCCCTGCTAATGCTTCACAAATTCCTCCAGAGCCACTCGTAGGACACAGGGGCAACACGGAGTTCAGAGCCCCCAGTGACCAGCTCAGATACCCAGAGGTGTGTACAAAAGAAATTAATTTATCTAGACAAGCGTCAGGGCTGCGTCTCTTCCAGCGATCTCTGTAACTGCACGTAAAAGCAGCATTTATCAACAGGGATGCATCCAAAAAAATGTCAGTCTACTGGCTCTGAAGCTTGAAGGCAGAAGAAACAAGATTTTAACACAAGGAAGGTGCTAACTTGCTTGGTAAAGACACTGGAAGCCCATTTCTAAGCTTCAGGTTATAATACAATGTGGCTCTTCAAAGAACAGTGTTCAGGGAAGAGTTCAGAAAACAAGAGTGGATTTTATACTGTGGAAAGAGAGCAGTGGAATCCTGGCTGCAGGCAAAAGCAGAGCAATAAAAAACACCTACACCTGAACGATCACACAAAAGCCTGTTTGTGGAAACAGCAACACGGGCTGAAGACTTGGACCCCCTTCCAGAAACCAGCAGCTGTCCCAGCACGTTCCTAGGGTGGGATTCCTGCCCCAAAGCGCTGTCTGTGCAGCCCAGCTCATCCTCCCCGTTTCAGGTGGGCTCTGATGGAGCAGCAGCTCCACCACGCTGGACGCTGACACCAGGACCTTCCAGTATCGCACATCTGCACCTCGCAGACTGCTACAAGAAGAGTTTAGCTGCAATATGAAACTGAGACACAAGTGTTGCTGGCATACTCCAGAAGGATTACAGAACTATTTTTAATAAGGGGTTTAATAAGCTTTAAGCAGAGTAAGTTGCTTTTGTTCGGCTCACATGGCTGCAAAGATAAAGCCTTGCACAAAGCAACAGCCGCAAGCTGCTTGACAGAACTTGCAGCGCTAAAAATTATGGAGTTACCTCTTAAAAGAATATTCTTTTTTGTTGCCTTTGAAGAAAAAGTTTATGTACTACTAACTTAGGTTTGGCCACCTCACGTTTGTACAACATCACAGGGCTGCACCTCTGCAGTTTCTGTTTGGTTTTGCCCAGACACTCCTAGGATCAGGAATGAGCAACACTGAAAGTTTGGAGCATGGAAAAACCACTTAAATATGGTTTTGTGGACTAATATTCTTCATGTACTTAGGATGTACATCATCAGGTGGGCACCCTCCTGAGCTGGCACAGTCGAAATCAATTCCACACCATTTTCTACATCCTCAGGCACCCACGGCTGGGCCACAGCTCCCAACACCCTCAGCCACATCCCAGAGGTGACAGGTGTCCACAGCACAGGGGTGGCCATCTCCAGGTAACACCCATCTGTTGAAAACCAGTTAGTATCAGTATTATCTTTTTCTAGAAAAAAGATAATACTGATAGTATCAGTATTCTTTTTTTCTAGGAAAAAAAAGAAATTAGACTGAAAAAGAAAGCAAACCCATCCTGACCCTAGGAAAGGGTCAGCACCATAAGACTTAAAATTATAAATAACTATTAATTTTTCTACTCTATGAGTGTTTCTCCCTCCCCCCACCACTTAGCACAACCTCTATTGTCTGAAAAGCGTTTAACTGGAAGTGGGTCATGTCTCCTGGCATTACTAAATCTTCCCAAATTTCCCCCGATTAGTCAAATGCAATATCCTCTCTGACATCTGAATGATTGAGGTAGTGTGTAATGCCATTTTTCCCCTGAATGAGCCACATCAAAGAGGGTTATAAGCCTAGAGATGGCACGCCAGATAAAAGAGTCACCAACAGATTGTGCCCAAAAATATTTCCGAGGAAAATTAAATCGTTTTGTTGGGAGGTTTCTCCTTTGGAAATATTCAGCCATTAGTACTGAAAGTGGAGAGACAAGAAACTGCCTTCAGAGCTGCTAGGAGGATGAAACCTCACTAGCTGTGAGCTGAGTGTTTCTACTCACTTGTGTTTAAAACACTTTGTGAAGGTTTTCTATCAGCCACAACATCCAGTCTGCTCTTCACACAGGGACACCAAAAAACATCCTGCTGGGAGTTAATGACAGCCTAAATTTGGGTAATACCTCTCAAATTACTCAAAATTACAGCAGAATCCTACCAGACCAGGGGGAGGGGAAAAAAGAAAAAAAGAACAAAACAGAAAATCTGCTACCCAGAGAAAGAAAATACTATTTAATAACTGGAATGTAACAGCAAACAATCACTCAGGCATGAGTTACATCCAAAGGGCTCAGAAATAACTTGAAGCAGAAGGATGCCAGGACCCTGGAAGGATCCAGGGACAAAAGCTGTGCCGGTGGTGATCTGGGGCTGAGCTCTCTCCTCACAGGAAAAGAGCTGGAGCTCTTAAATACATGCGAGGTTGGAGATTAGGTGAGATCCGGGCAAAGTTTAGTCAGTAACAGCAGGGTTTGTATTCTGATGATTTACCTCACGTGACCTCCCAGGGCTGAAACTTTGCACCAGAGCAAAGGCTGGCAGGAGACAGCACCTTCTTTCCAGTCAAGAAATAAAGCAATAAATTAAAATAATATTAAAAGAAAAAAA
>NC_031799.1:229795-253965 GCF_001522545.3 Parus major | reverse complement strand
AAAAATAAAAAATAAAAAATAAAAAATAAAAAAAGAGGAATGAGAGAGAGAGCCTACAGACCTTTTGGCATTGACAAACAGAATGTTCTGAGAACTGGCTTTTTATCCAAAGATAAAAAGTGTGTGGTGCAGAAATCTACATTGAAAAATATAAAAAGAGGGACCCCAGGGAGGTTCCTCTTGGGTGAGAACACTGTTTCAGATGCCTGGTGGTGGACCTGAGGGTGCAGAGCTCTATTTTGGGTAGAGCAGTGCTCGGGGAGGAGAAGCCCGCTTGCAGCTGGTTTTTGGGGACTGCAAGTCGCTCAGCCTGGAGCAGCCTCAGCCTTCCCCACCTTTTCCAGCACAGAGAAAGGGAAATTCGGCAGGTTCTGTTACTAAGGGTGGCTCAGGCCCACCCTGATGGCCAAGCAGACGGGCGGCTCAGGTTGCCCAGAGCTGGTCAGCGCTTCTTGCGGCCACCTGGCACCGCGGGGACAGTCCCCAGGCTTGGGAGGGCTCCCCGAAACCCAGGGGTGCGAGCACTGCCATCCCTCGGCGGAACAACAGCGGGGAGGGCAAAGTGCAGAGAGACGAAGATTAGCTCTGACAGCCTCGACTCCGAGTTTATTTTGGCATGGCAAGAGCACACGAGGCTTCAAAGCAGCCCTGACGAGCAGGGGCCGGGCAGCAGTGAGTGCCCCGAGCTGAATTCCGCAGCCGCTCCTGCCACCGGTTGCACCCAAAGCATCAGCCCTTCAACCCTCAGCACCAGGGGTTTAGGGAACTGAGACCTGCAGGCTGAAGACACCTCGATTTTTCTCCTTCCTTTCTTTTTAAAGGGTTTTATTTTATTCAACAGTTCTGCCTCCTTCCCCTGCCACAGGTGAGAGAAAGCATCAGCACCTCTCTCACCACTCTGCACGGGGAGGAAAAGCAAAAGCGTGTCTCCTTACTGGGGGCAGGATCCAAACAAAAACAAAGGCTTTGGGAAGGAGATCAAAAGAGAAAACAAACAGAAGGAAGGAGGCACAGCGGATTTCAAACCTGGTACATCTAGGGTTTACAGGAGCAAGATAGGAGCTGCTTATCTCTGGCCAGGGCTGTCAAATGTGTGCTGCAGGAGAGCCAAGGGCAGGTCACCCTGGAACCTCTGCTCCCTGAAGGACGTGGGGAGAAAACCCCAGCTCAGACCTGCAGACAGCCCTGAGGGCAGCTCCACACCAGCCCACGGGTGAGATGTTCACACCTCACACAGACCTGCCCTCCCTGAGAGCTTTCTCCTGGTCTTGCTTCAGCTAGAAAGTGCCTTGTTGGTACCATTACAAGATGAAAGCGCAGGTGTTCACAGGCTAACCCAGCAGAGAATTGACTTCTCCCAAGGCCAGGTGAGAAAGGAAAGCAAAGGGACAGCACAAGAACAAGAGACACCAACCAAGCTCTGGAGAAGCAGCTCTACATCTTCAATTTCTTTCATTATTTCATTTCTCACCACTGAACACAGCAGTGAAAGAGGCATCAGCTAAGCAATAAACAGCACCCCACAGCTGTGGCAGGGCTGGCAAGAGCCACACCAGCATTCCTACACCCACCTCCCACCCAGGACAGTATGGCTCTGGAGCAGAACCTTCTCCTCCAACCTGTCACCAAAACAGGACACGTGGTCCTGCCAGGAGATGTGGCAGCAGCCCATGATCACAGCAGCCCAGTGCTGCCACATGGAAACCACCTCCAGCTCTCCATGCCCACCCCACCAGGAGGCTGTGTCCCTGAACGAGCCCCATGCCATGCCCAGGGCACTCTCTGGGCTCTCCCTGCAAAGACCTGCAGTACCCACAGCACCCAGCTTCACAGAGCTCACAGAGTAATTAAGCTGCATTAAATCCACAAGGAGTTACTCAGCTTAATTAGATTGAAAATTACAACTTCTGTCATCTCAGCATCTTGGCATCCAGTGGCTTGAGATATGCTTAGACCAACCGTGCTCGCCTGGGGTGTAGCACCAAGGAGCAGCTCCTCTGCAGGCACAGGGATCAGATCTTTTATTTCTATTATGTTTAAAGCCCTTTTCAATGCTCATTTGCTAATACACACGCCAGCAGCCCCAGGTGCTTGCTCACACCCAGCCTGCTTTGGCAGCTGGAGGCTTGCCTGTGCCAGCTGAAACCATCCCTGTGGGGCTTCCAGAGGAAACCGGACATTCCCACGATTTTTAAAAAGCCCATCTTTAAACACATCAAGGGTCTTTTTTCCCTTTGAAGAGCAGCGACTGGCTGGGCCACATCCCTGAGGTGCAAGGTGCTATTGTGATAAGTAGCGGCCGTGATTCACCCAGGAGCCGCTCCCAGCAGCCTCTAAGTGGTGGTTAGCACATCCTGCCAGCACCTGCATGCCGCCACACTTCCAGCAGGGAGGTGGGCAGTGATTCACGGGAAAGGCGAAGGCATGCATGAGCTGGGTGTAAGCGCTCCACCGAGGTGTGGAGACACCAAGGGAAACTCATCCCTTGATGGGCTGCCCGTGGTCCTTCAGGGTGGGAGCTGCTTGTGGTCTGGAAGGGTTGGTCAACCCCAAATGCAGAGAGGACGTTCTCAAGGAACAGCTGAGCTGGAAGCACGTGGAGAACGGAGACTTGTGGGTGAGAGCCAAGAGAAACACCCAAAAGTCAGAATGGACATAGGTTTTCCAGAGGTGTAGGGTGCCCAGAGCAACTGTGGCTGCCCCTGGATCCCTGCAGTGTCCAAGGCCAGGCTGGACAGGGCTTGCAGCAGCCTGGGACAGTGGAAGCTGTCCCTGCCATGGCAGGTGGTGGGACTGGATGATCCTTGAAGTCCCTTCCAAGCCAAACAATTCTGGGATTCCAAGACACAACACACATCTCCCACTGAGATTGTGCTTCCATGGAAGCACCAAACACCCAGAGCACCCAGAGAAAGGCATGGCCACCCAGTGGTGCCACCACAACACCTACGTGGGAGCATGATGAGAGGGAGGTGAGGGCTGTACATCAAGGAGGACACAAACAGGACATCCTGCAACCTGCCCTGCACCGTGCAGAGCCAGGGAGGACAGCCAGAGGGGTTACCCAGTGCTGCTGCTGATCTGCTGGAACTGCCAGAGCAAAGCACCGCTGGCTTCCTGGGGACACACACAGGGGACTGAACCAAAGAACAGCGCTTTCTGCTCAGGGAGGAGAAAATTAATAATGGAAACTAAAACAAGAAAAATGGGACGGGGTTTGGTTAAAAATGGCAAAGGGTGCTGGCACGGCAGGTGAGGAGTACACACTGCTGGAGGAGTTCAGTCCCAGGACATCCACAAGATGCTGCAGAGCTCCTGAACTCTGCACCACCACTCTTGGAGCTGCACCACCACTCTTGGAGCTGCACCACCACTCCTGGAGCTGCACCACCACTCCTGGAGCTGCACCACCATGCCACCACCCTGCACCGTGCCACGGGCTGGGAGGCATCACCTGCAACCAAGGGCTTACACTGCTCACAGTGAGAGTTCAGAGACCGTGCTGCTTACACACACTTGGACATGTTTAACTCACTCCTGCAATTCCCAGGTTTCAGTCAGCCAGAGAAGACTTCAGACACGGACAAAGCAAGGACAAAAGGACAGCACAGCTGGAGAAACAGTCACATTTCCAGGCTGCAGGCTCTTCCCTGTAGGGATGCTCTTCTCCAAACCCTCTGGATACCACAGGAAAGGCAAAGAGCAGAAATACCAAACCCTCAAAAGCTTTATTAGTACAGCTGGCGAGTTGACCGTGACCCAGACAATGCATTAAAGAGTGTTCACGAGAGAAAATCTACACAAAGCCCATCACCCACCAAGCCTAGTCCTTCCCAGTCCTGTCACCATCTCTGGACAGGTCCTTGCTCATACTTAAAGGTTCAGTCTAAGCCAAACTCCAACCCAACCCCACACAGATGTGTCCTAGAGCAGGCCAGAAGCATGTGAGGACAATTGCTTTACAACCAGCTCGAGACACAGAAAGCTCACAGGGAACATTTTTCAGTTTTGATAAGTAGCAAATTCTTCCCTAAAGTGCTCTGCAAACATTTCAGGTGTCTGCCACAGCTTGAGGCTTCGTGGCAGTAACAGCAGTCATTTTCCTGACCCAGATTTTGGTTCACTCTGATGTTCCTTTAACCACCACCAGTGCAGAAAGGGTCAAAGATCAGGCAACAGCACCAGACAAAAACACCCAACTCAGAGTTTCACCGGCATTACCTGATATTTATTATACTCAGAGCTCACAGGAGGGTCCAAAGTCCACCTTCATGCTCAAGTAGGGCTACTCCTGTGGATTCCCTGAAGGACAGCTACCACAGTAAGGGTACATTACTCCTGTTTTGGACAGGGCTTCAAATTAATTGGTGCGTAAAGTCAAAGTGCAACACATCTACAACTTGCACTGCTTTACAGCAAACTGAGAAGTTTAAACATCTATGTATAAAAAGACAAACATATACAGCCTTCTTTCTCGGTCACCAGAAGAGATGCACGAGTTCACGTTCAGGGTCATTATTTTCTATGCCTGATAATTGGCAGCAAGAAAGAAAACAAAGCAAAAATCCTCCCCTGCAAATACATTCCTCAACAGCAGCCAGGCTGCCTGTAACAAATAACCTTGGATAAACTCCCTCCTCAGGGCAGGAAAGGGCAGGAAGGACTCATCCCACCCAATCCTGTAAGAACCAGCCCAGCACCGTCTCAGACCCACTGCTGCTCCCATCCTTCACCCTGGAGTTAACCCAGCAAACCACTGCAACTTGGGCTTGCATGCACCAGGATTTCCACAACACAGTTTCACACCCTTGGAGCAGAATCAGGGCAGGAATTCTCAAAAATAGTTTTTTAAAAGAGCAAGCTGATTAATCCCCGCCGGAGAGAGGGCACACAGCTGGGATCTGGCTAATTAACCCTGCTGGAACCAGTCCCGAGGCTGTGCCCCAGCACCTGCACTGAGCTCAGTGCTCCTTGGCTCCATGGCTCTCATCTGACCCAAGCACAGGGGCTATTAAATGCACAACTGAGATGAAAAATTGCACAAACAGAGAAGAAAATGGCGTTATTCTTGCAGCACAAAGCCCCTGGAGCAGCGTGCCCTGTGGTGGGACATGTACCCACACAGTGCCAGGAGAGCACGGGGTGAGCTCTGGCCATACCCTGCCCATCCAGGCAGGGAAATGCCCTCCACACCACAATCTCTCACCTCCCTTGGACCCACTCAAGGCCCAGACCCAGTGGACTGAAGGATATTTAAGCCCCAGGCTTGGCTCTGCCTTTCTCTCCGCCGTGCCACCGCGGGGAAGCCGAGGGGGCCCCGAGCGGCTGCGGCGCTGGCCGTGCCCTTGGCACTGTCCCCAGCTGCAGAGAGCTGGCTGGAGCAATCAGAGTTTACATTTCAATGATTTTCTCTCTGCCACTGCAGCTCATAATGAGGCAAGATCAGGAGGAGCCCGGGGATGCCGATGGACCCAGCTCCTTCAGCCAGACGGCCGCATCCTTAAATAAAAACCCCAAGCTGTCCCTGCCCTTCATGGCATGACCCAGACATGTTCTCATAATCTAAAATGAAGAAGAAAAGAAGACAAAACCCCTCAGCTATAACCTGCTTTTCCTAACAGGAGCTGTAATGGCAGCATCAGGAGTTCAGGAGCTCTGCAGTATTCTGTGGATATCCTGGGACTGAACCCCAAACAATCTCAGTCCCCAACACTTATTCCCAGAAATTGTTCCCACAAATTCCACAATTCACAGAAAATCTCCTCTCTCCTTCCCAGCTGCTCCTCAGCCCCAAACCAGCACACAGGCACACACTAAAGATGAATCCTCCCCAAGCCTTGCAGGATAAATAATTTTCAGAAGGTTTTGTGCCAGAAGGTTTATGCCAATTCATCGACTCAGTCAGTGTGTGATCACACTGGCAGCATTTATGCACTTCTGAAAAGTTTCTCCCCAGGGTCAGAAACCACCAATTCATTCCAGCTATTTTATTTAATACAACTTTAAGCGAAAACCAGAGAGTTTTCTATACCCAACACTAGCTGTTAGAAGAGGATTTTTTTTAATGCATCAGGTTCCACAGTGTGTAAAAAAATACTTGGCAAATAGCAGCCACTCTGCACAATGAGAGGAGGAAAAAAATAATATGAAAAATAAATACCCTGGCTTCTTATTTACCCAGAGCTTGCAAACCTTCTGAAGAGCATATCTTGAGCTGCACAACAGCCCAGGAGCAGAAACACACAGCTTATTCCCTAGCCTGGCAGAAGCACTATTTTGCATGAGGTTCAGAGGCTATACTTACAAGGACAATTAACATATTTTAAGAAGTACCTTTAAGAGAGCAGAACATCAGAAGCCAAAGCAATTATAGTTGTTTTTTTGTCATACGAAGAGCTTCACCTTACAACACAACAAAGGTCAGCCATAAAAACAACTCTAATTTCTGGTTTAGTGCTGCAAATCACCCACTGCTGGTGACAGCACCTTCCCTGGGATGTCCTGGTGCATCCCTCCTGCCCAGCGCCCAGCCCAGGGCACGGAGCATCCCGTTATCCCACAGCAGGGTCATACTGGCACCTGTGCAGGTCCCTGAGCTCCTGAGCTGCCTCCTGCTGCAGAGGATTTGAGAACCTCCCCTGCCCAGCAGCAGCCAGTTTGCCTGGGCAGTGCTGCAGCTGGGCACACCAGGGCAGGAGCAGGGCCAGCACAAGCAGCCCTAGAAAGATGCTTCTTGGGCAATGCACAAATAAGGCAAAGTTCTTCCAGATCTCCATCTGGAACAGGTTTTTGCAGGCTGGAATCCTTGACAGCATTATCTGCCCTATCCCTCTTGCACAGGCTGGCGCCACCAACTCCAGGACCAGGTCCGCATCCTCTACCACAGAGGATGTGGTAATGCCCTTTTCTGCTGGGACATACACTAAACTCCTGTTTGACTCCACCACAAAATAAATCCACAGCTAGATAATCCCCCAGGTAAAGCAGTGGGAGTGAGGAGAGAGAATGGTCTCTCCATAACTGCTCACCAAAGTGAAGTCCTACATGCTTGAAGGTTGAGGCAGTTTTGGAACTACTCTCATGCTCATAATTAGGCAGACTATTAATTATCCTGCTTGATGGGGGCTATTAAACACCAGTCAGCCCTGATCTTTAAGGGGCATGGCAAGGCATCCCACAGAGAAGGCCTCCAGCAGAAGATCACTGCTGCTGGTGTTCCCAGGATGAGTTCCTCTCCTGCCTAAGTGCTCCCCAGGCCAATGTAACACATCAAATTCATCAGCATGGTGACGATTTTATACACCAAAAAAAACATTCCCATGTCCTCACAAGGTCCCAGAAAACCTTTTGCAAGCACCACGTGGAAGTTAAGGGCCCTCCACACAACACATACCAGCTCCCATTGCAGTTCAGCAGGAAGGAGACCTGAGAATTCCCACCTGGATGCCTGAAAGTGGCTCCTCAGCAGTTTCTCTCATCCTGGTTCCAGCAGGAGGAGGAATGACTCAGAGGAAGGTGCAGTTGTGGCTGTGCCTCGCACACATGGGATCAATAGGCTCTCAGCAAGACAGATGTACAGACTCTGGATCCTCGCCTCCCCCTCCTCTGCTCCCCCAGGCAGCCCCAGCCAGCAGCAGAGATCCAGGAGGCCTCACCCCTGCACTGGGGCAGCCAGCTTCTGCACAGAGCTGATGTGCAGGTGAGCACCAGGACCTTCCCCAGCGCCAGAGACCAACACATCCCCTTCGCCCTGGGGACCTCCGCAGCCACCAGCACCACCAGGCTCAGCACCTCGAGGCTGTTTGGTTTCTTGTGGGTTTTAAACCTTCTCTGATCTTTTTCTTGTATTCTCAAAGTCACAGGAAACACTTTTCCTGCTGCTTCAAAGGCCAGAGCTGGCACAGAGGCCCCATGCAGCAGACAGCCCAGCAGGACAGTCCTAAATTTCACTGTGACTCAGCTGCACAGACGGCCCATGTGGGTTCCAGCCCACGGCCCCACCACCTGAAAAAACAGCTGCATCCCTAGAATGTTCCTGCAAAAGTGACAAGCAACAGCAGAAGGGCCAGTGCTGAAACACCTGCTCTCGCCGAGAAACTTTGTTGTTATTAAAAATAAATCTGAAGTTAACAATGCACACAGGTTGCCACCAAATCCCCACCACCTCCGCATCAGAAAGTCCCTCTACAGCGACAGGATCCAAAGCAACGCCCCAGGAGGCAGCCTGCACCTGTTCAACAGATCAACAGGAACATAAACCAAGGCAGCATAAAAAAGACAGCACAGGTTAACTACTTGCTCATCAAGTTACAAATCAATTAACCAGGTCGACTAAATCAGCCCATCAGCAGGGGTAACACAGCGCTGGGAGCCAGCCGCCCTCCTCCCCAGGGACGCTTGCCATCACACCCATGCACTCATCCTCAGAGATGCTGTGGTCGGCACGTCACAGCCGCTTAGCCACAGCTCTACTTCTGCTCGTCTCCGGATTTTCCAAGGGAAAAAGGTTTCCCAAACTTTGCTCTTAAAGTGAGCCCCGAGAAGGATGGAGGTCATCCCGCCCACAGACAGCCCAGCTCAGTCCAGCGGGGCTTCTGCAATCCCCGCAGGTTGCGAGGAGGAGCCGTCAGAGCCTCCATTCATCCGGCACTCCTTTGACAGCGACAGCCAAAGACAAAGATACGTGGCAACCCCCCACGTTACATAAAAAAAGCTGGTGGCAAAATGAGTTACAGAAGCAGAAATCTGCAGCAAAGTTAAGCCCGGGGGACAGAAAGTGATTCCTGGTGCCAATCTGGCAGCACCTCCACGAGCTGACCACGGTCACAGGAAGAATCTAAACCACCAAAATTCTCAGTATGACAAGAGATGATGCTGACACTCTTACACAGCAAAACCTTTCCTGGAGCCAGGCACTCGTCCCGACGAGCCCCTGCCCAGCGTTACGGATGGCTTTGACAGAGCACATTGCCCGGGTCGCGGCTGCCCGCATCACCCCCGCGCAGCCCCGGGAAGATGCAGAGCACATCATCTCCACATCGGAGAGCGCTCCGAACCGGCGGGATCTCGCACCGCCTGCGAGGAGCTCTTTCATCGGGACAAGTCAATCGGCAAAGATCTCTCTGGACACAAGCCTCTCCCTGGGAAGAGGAGCGGAAAGCCCCGAACCGTGCCGGAGGCAGCCACAGCCCGGGCTGGCCGAGGGCCGGGAATACCCAAGTATCCCACAGCCACAAAATAACAACAACAACAAAAAAATTAAACCAGAGTGGAAACAGTAATTTTCTAGTCCAGACCCCAGGCTCTGCTTTAAAAAGACCACCTGAGCCCCCAGTTACTGTCACGATCACTTTTTAAGAGCAAAGCTTCCCTCTGGGAAGCGTGGGGCCCGCCGGGGCGCGGTGCCCAGCCAGGCCACCAGCCATGTCACCTTCCCTGGCTGCCATGAGGAAGCGGGCGCGTCCCATCGCACCCCTGCCAAGGGATCACGTCCAGGAGTTGTGGAACAAAAAGGGCTCTGGAAACCGGACACCTCGGAAGCGTTTCGGTGAGTTACGGCACTTAACCTGCCATTCTGTGACTCCAAGGACCGCATCTTCCTCCCCTCCACCCCCGTGGTTTAGGAACACCGGAGGGAAGAATTATTCCAGGGGGATCTGGGGTGGCTGAGAGTGTTTTGGCCGCGCAGGTGACAGAGCGCACTGAGGGCGAGGCCACCGCCGCCACCACCGCGACCCACGGGCGAAGTTCACCCGCCAGCACAGGGAACACGGGTGGGCGAAAGGCCGGGAGGGGACCGGGAGGGGACCGGGACCCGCGGGGGGACGGCGGCGGTGCCCCCTCCGCATCCCGCGCACCTGCGGCCGCCGTCCCGGCGGGTGCGGGAAAGTTGCGGGGCCCCTCCAGGGCTGGGACGCAGCCCCCCCAGAGGACAGCTGGAACACGGGGGGGCACCCGCAGAGCCCCCCGCGCCCCCTCCCCGCTCACCTTGGTGTAGAGCTGCGCGGCGGACATGGCCGGGGCGGGCGGCGCTAGGCGCGGGGCATGGGGGCGACGGGCGGCCGGACCGACAGCCGCACGGACACACGGACACTCCGACACACCGGCACTCCGACCTTTACACCCGCCACGGCCGGCCGGGCGCGGGCACGGGAAGCGCAGGGAGCGGCAGCGGCAGCAGCAGGAGCAGGAGGAGGAGGAGGAGGAGAAGGAGAAGAAGGAGGAGGAGGAGGAGGAGGAGGAGGGGGAGGAGGAGGCAACGCCGCTCCGCCTCCGCCGCGCCCCGCTCAGGTATGGGGAGGCTCGGCTCGGCTCCCTTCGGCTCGTCTTTTATTTTTTTTTATTTTTTTTTTCTAAAAGAGAAAGCTCTTTTTAATAAATATTTTTTCTTCCCGTCCGCTTCCCCCGCGGTCCTCAGCATCCCGGCCAGTGCCGGCGCCCCCCGGGCAGGGTCCCCGCCACGACAGCGTAAGTTGGTGCTGCGTTTGGGAGCTTTTTTCCCTTTTATCCATCTTCCTTTCTCGCAGAAGATGAGTAATTAAGCCCCAAGCAGGTGCCCCTTGGTGGTTTTCAGGTCTTCCATGCCCCACGGGCCTCAGGGGATCACCCACACTTTGGGGAGTGAGGGCTGGCATTCTTGGGGTGTCCTTTGCCAGGACACACCTGTTCCCCGCCACAAGAGCATTGCCCTCGTGAGCCCACTGGGAATCCACTCGAGAAATGTGCCAGGAATAGGTTTTTGTCTGTCTTCTGCCTGCAGGTGGGTTTGGGGTCCCACCAGCACCGCTGCTCCTGGGCCCTGCTTGTGTGTCACTCCTACACCGATGGCAGGAATCACAACTTCCACAGCAACAGCCAAAAATTGATCCCAGCCTGTCAATCTGTGCCCATGCTGCTTCCCTCCATCCCACGGGAGCACCCTGTTCTGCAATTCATGCTTATACGGCACTTTTGGAGCCTGAGAAGGAGCATGAAATGCAAAGAATTCCTAATTAACCACTACTGCTATTCTTTATCATTCAAGGTATTTTGCATATTAACTGAGCAGGCAGAAACCACACTCAGCAGATCCTGCTCTCTGTCACAGTTGTTTACTCCGTCACTGGGATCCCTCCTCCCGTGGTTTCAGGCTGTGCCACTCACAGGGCACCCACAGCCTTTCCTCAAAGTGATCACTGGTGGCATCTCGCACTCTGCTGCTTGTCCCCTGCGGGATAAAACTCTCCCCATTGTCATGTTTTCCCTCTTCCACCCCCAGAGCCTGGCAGAGAGCAGAACTGATTTGGGGAAGGACAGCCAGCATTGCAGATACCTCTTTTTTCCAGCTCTGATATCCTTGGTGAATCAAAAAAAAAAAAATTGCAGGTGGCTCTGGGGGAAGTCTGGGAAGGAGGAAAGAAGGGGAGAAAAAAAACTGCACCATGTCTAGAAATTACCCTGGGAAAATTTGACAGCATAATCTCTGCAAAGCCTCCAAGAGAGCTTTGTCAGGCAAACAAAACTTGCTCCTCTCATTTCATTAAATCAACTGCAGAAACAAAACGTGGAGCACTGGTGCAATTAGAAGCGAAGCTTTCAGTGAAGCTGGGGTAGCAGCGATAGCCCAGAGGCAAAGCACAGCCATTCCTGTGAAATACCAGCTGTGATTCTCCATTAATCTAAAACTTTAATTAAACTCAGAAGCTAAAAACCTCAAAATACATACAGAATCCCTGAAGTATGTCCTGACTGCTGAGTTGCTGGAAATTTTCTCCTCCAGGAGGTAGAAGCTTCTTTCCATTTGGGAATCAAAACTTGTGTTGATCAAATTTAACAAGCACAGGCTGTTAAATAGCAGTTTATGGAACCCTCTCTTGCATTCACGTGGGAGGCGCCTTGAGGTAAAAATTAACTAAATACCACGGTTTTTCCCCCATTTATGCACAGCCAGTGGATTCTTTACAAGTGCAGGACGGGTTGGAGTTTATTTTAAGGTCCTGGCCTTGTTCCTGTATTGTAACGACACATGGAGACCCAGGAACAGATGGATGGATGGACAGCTGATGGCACAGGCCAGGGAGGAGCATCAATTCTGACATCTCTAAATGTCACCAGGACAGAGCTGGCTGTTGCTAAGTACAACCTCAGGTCCTGAATTTTTGCATGCAAAGATGTCCCAAAGACCTCAAATCTGGATTTCACTCCTGCACCACAGAGAAGTCACCACGTGCTACTGGCACAATCCTGGGGTCTGGCAGAGTCACTGTACCCTGGGAGTTGTTGCACTGGCTGTTTCTGCTGCAAGGGTTCCTACCTGAGTTAAACTAATGATAAATTATTCCAGGTGGTAAAGCCATGAATAATTAACATTCCTGCAAATAGAACTGATTCTGTCCAAAGCCCTGCAGCACAGGAAGCGGGGACCAAGCCAGCACCTTGCCACAGGGCATGGGGAACCACTCCAGGGATCATCATCTTGTGTGTGGCCGAAAACATCACCATGGAAAGCCCTGGGGTCAGCATAAAAGCCCTTGTATGCAGATGGGTGCTTGTAGAAAAGTCTTAAAGCCTTGGGAGATGCTGAGGATTCAAACCCTGGAGTGAGCCTGGGATGATGTGAAGTCACCCACACGCTCCACACCTCTGCTTTTCCTCTGTCACCACGACAAATGTAATTAAAAAATAGAGGGAAGAATATTTTTCAAAGCTCTGGTACATGTCTAAGTGAAGAGGCTGCAGCTGCCAGGTTTCTAAATGCCAGTGGTTCTGTTTCTGTGTGGCTCAGAGCCCCAGTGCAGGACAAGCTCGAGTCTGGGCCAGGCTGCTTCCCTCACCAGTGGTGTCCCTGCGCTCAGGGTTTAATAGCTGGTTTGCCTGCAGGATTGCTCACTGGGGCAGGAAATGCCACAGGATTTCAGGAGCAGCAGCTAACACTCCGGAGGTGCCCTGCAAGCCACAATTCCAGATGTGTTTGGCTTGTTACTGCCTGGTGACCTGTAAGTCAGAAGTGTAACGTGAGCGCTGGCCCGAGGCAGGCAAAGGCACGACCATGCTTTGAAGCACGTCCTGCTTGCTGCCCTATTTGCCCAGCCTACTGCGAGGAGATCCAAGGAGCTGGAAGAAGATGGAAATCAGCAGAATTAAGGAAACACTTCAGTCTTGCCAGAGAAAATCATTCTTACTGCGTCGCTCCTCTGTTGGGGGCAGCAAGAAGGTGCCTCGCAAGGAGGTTCTGTCTGACCCACCCAGCCTCACCAGTTCTTCTGGACCAACCTGAATCCTGCAAAGCACTTGCCAGCAAAGGGTTCAGCCCCAGAAACACATTCATACACCAACAGTTTTCTCTCAGAAGAGTTTAGTTGCCCGTTATCCCATGGGAATTCACTCCTGCTGAAGGCAAACTTCTTCCAGTCTGATCTTTTAATCTTGTGCAGACCTCATGTTCATTGCAGAGGAAATTTGCCTCCAGGAGCAGGAGCTCAGACACTCTATAAATGTTTGATAGCTCTGACCACCTCTTCTGAGTTATTATTTTATTAAAAAAGGAGATTTATTATGGTTCTGGGTGACTTGAATTCACAAAGCTCACCAATATGGTATTTTTTTATCTCTCATATCGGGTGTACCCAACAAATGTCACAGCCTTTAATAACATGCTTTAATTAATCCTGGAATTCTGAATGTGCTATTATCTTCATTTTTCAAAGAGAGGTCACAATAGTAAAGGAAAATCTACATTGCTTGCACGGGCTAGTCCAGGAGTCTGCGGCAGACCAGGAAATTAATCTCTTAATCATTCTGCCAATTTGACTCAGTGGTGAGAGCACAGACCTTTGACTACCTCAGCTCTCTGCACTGATGAAACTATTTCCTTTATCTGGGATGGCTTCCCATCTGCAAAACAGGAGCAGCTCTGATGTCCTCTGTGTATCTGTGGAGATGGCTGCTGAAAAGCACCGTGTACAGGCTCCACATCCTGGTTACCAGCCTACCTGTCCCAGCCTGATGCCTCATCTTCTTGGAAGCTTCCTTCCTTTTGTCCTACAGATACTTCCAGAAGTATCTGTAGGACAAAACCTGTTTGGATCCAAGGAATCCAAGGAAGAAGCCATGAGAGGCACTGCTCTGTCGGGATGGAAGCAGTTCCAGAGGATTTGTCTCTCTCCCATCTGGTGACTCAGGAAGTTTTGTCTGTCAGCAACAACAAAATCCCACCACACTCCTTTTCCCCTCAGCAGGGACAGGTTCTTCCACCGTTTACACCCAGAATTAGCTGGGCTGCTGAAAGACCACTGATACTGTTTCAGATTAATACATCTCCACCTGGCCTTTTTCTCCACAGGGGACAAAAAAGCGTTTGTCAGCTGGGTGTCTGCTTTAAACCGAGAGGAAACAACTTTGCAGGGTGTTTGTTCCTGATTTGTTCCAAGATGTCTGGGATCTGGTGCTCCTGAGCTCTGATTCCAGCTAATTATCAGCTCCTCTACGCATCCAGTCATGTTCTCACACAACAAAAACACAACCTGGTTTGCTGACAGGGGGCCACAAACTGAAAAGGAGGGTGGGAGGGCAAAAATGGCAGAGCAAGTGGCTAGTAGAAGATGCAAGTTTTGGAAGAAAAGGGTGAAAAAGCAGGAGCTGGAGGAAAGATGGCAGAAGCTGAAAAGCTGAAGGAGAGAGAAACAGCTTCAGATAAGCAGCAGCAAAGACTCATATGGAAAAATGAAAAAAAGGACATAAAACGTTTCCAAATGCCACAAAGTCTGTGAGCAAGAAAGGATGAGAGGTTTTACATGGATTCTTCACTTCCCTCCTCTGAACGGGACAGAGGAAAAACTAATGAAATAGTTTTGACTATTTTTTATTTCCAGCAAGGAGCTGGTCAGGAGCAGCACTGTGGGGAGCAGCTGGGTCACTCCTACCCGTGCTCCTCGTGTCACCCACATGTCCTCCTGCATTAGGGGCAAGCTGGCCACTGGCATGGGGGCAGAGAGGTCAGCGAGATGTCCCTGTTCCCCACTGCCAAAACCCACCAACACCTTCCTGGGGACAGCCAGCCAGCTTCTGTGTTGCTGTTTTAAAATGGTGGTGGTGCTCTGGCCCCACATTCCATGTGCTCAGAGTGTGGTGATCCAAGGAAGCCCAGAGAGGCAGAGGTGCCATGAAAATTATAGAGAATAAACCTTTTCACAAGACACCTCTAACTTCACCTCTGCATACTTAATTCTGTCTGTGAGAGGAGTCGCAGACTTGGGACTCCAGTACTCCACAGATCATTCAACAGCTACCAGAATCTGTGCAAAAGAATATCAGCTTTTTAATGTTCACCCCACAGTAAAATACATTCAGAGTTTTGTACTTGGTATCTAAATACAAAGAAAATAATTTTGCAGACCTTTTCAGTTTGAAAGGCATTTAATAAAGGTTTGCTGAAAGTTTTCTACAAATTTTCTTTGTGAAGATTTAAAAGAATGCCTGTGCATTATTCATGTTATAATAATACACTATTATATTGTAGAGAGCAGGCAATATTCTTGAATTAAAATTTCAAGCACTTAGGATTGGATCAGATTTGTCCAAAAAAAAAAAAAAATCCATGTGGGGAAAAAAAACTTTAAAATACTATGTTTCTTGTAATTTCCAATTAAATGTTTTGAGTATCACCAGGGAGAGAGTTCTTCCAACTCAAATCAGGTGTAAGCATCCCAAGAAAATGTTTTTATGGGCAACTGAGTGAGCTAAAATGCCACAGTGAGTGATGCCCTTAAGAGTCAAGCATTAGTGCTTTTTTCGTGGTGGGAAGCTTTAGCACAGACTCATTGGGCATTGACAGAATTAACCGTACCCTTTCCTGGTACTTTCTCTCTGCTTCCATGTTTGATTCAAGCTCTTTCTTCCTCTTCTCTTCCTCAGCTTTCTGGAGACACTGTTGATAGGCAATTTGAGTTGTGAGCTGGTCTCTGTATTCTTTGGCCTTCTGTACTTTTCTGGAAATGCCAAATGAATAGATTATTTAAGCAAAGTGGGTAAAAAGAATAAACTTTATTTTTATTTTCATTATTATTATTATTATTATTATTATTATTATTATTATTATTATTATTATGTAATCTGTTAGCATTTGAGCTTAGACTAAAGACCCATTCAAAGCTCCTTTTAACAGTTAAGAATAATTGCCACTATTAACCAAATGCTAACCTTATGTTCTTCAGAGAATTAGCTGCACTCTGTTGTATCCTATAAAGCAGACTGTAAAACTAGGGCTCAACCAGAGAGAGGGAATGCACAACTGCCTGCTCCTCACAGCCATGGTGAGAGGAGAGAGGGTGGGGGTACCAGGTCTCAGTCCATCCCTGGCTCAGTGCTGCTGCTGACACCCATCCTCACCCTCCTTCTGAGAAGAACAAGTCCCTGCTGCACTGATATCCCTGGAAGTGGCTGTTGGAAGAAATCAATCTTCCATCCCACCTCAGGACTCATGTAGTGCTTTCACTACCCTCTGGAGAAGCAGAGGAAACATTACGTGTTCAGGCGCTTCTGGAGCAGGAATCACACAGACACTTGGATAACAACAGAGTAGTCAGGACTGGTGGACTAACTCAAGAGAGCTGAGCCACAAACCCTTCCTGGCACTGCTGAGTGCCATCTCTGCTAGGTGGAGCATATCCCAGCTGCATCCTTCACAAGGGTGACATTTCTGACACAGACAGGAGATTGTTCCCAAAAAAGCCCGCAGAGAACACAACAGATACCCGCTCGGGAAGGAGCTACTAGTATCCCACGGATGAGAGTGGAGACAGGGCAGGAATATAAAAGGGGAGTGAGTTAAGGCCCTTTGCCCAAGGCTTTGCATGACACCCAGAGGAACATTCTAGCTACTGCGTGTAAGGATCTGCTCATCCAGAGGTACTGTGAGGCACAGAGAGCCGGGTTATGTGCTGCAGCCTGGTGTTTTGGTGGCTGACATAGGGTTGTTCAAGGGATGTCTGTGGGTGGAGTTTAGCAATAAACCCGGACACACTTGTTCTCCTGGGGCAGGAACAAACAAACCTTTCATTAACCCTCCTCCCCAGACTTCTTCCACTCGTAACAACAGCTCAGAGTATGAGGGGATGTGTTTAGGAAATGTGATTGACGTGAGTCACACGATGATCCAAAAAGACCAACACAAGGATATCTGCCACTATTTTCTGAGGTCAGAATTAATGACTTGATACCAGCTGCAGTATTACAAGTCTGCTATTGGGCAGTTTGGAAATGAGAAGATGTGTGGTAGGAAAGCCTCTCTAAATAGAAGTCCAGCCAGTGGAATAAAAGAACCGGTTTGTTCCGGGTTTTATTAGACTGATCTGCAAAGAAATGAACCAACGAGGTTAGAAGAAAAATACCTTATACGTTTTTCTTCTTCTTCACGTTCAAATTCTCTGATTGCTTCAGCCATTTTCTTCTTCTCTTCAGCAATCTCTATTTTCCTCTGTGCTTTTTTCTGCACTGAAAAACAAAACCAAAAATCCTTTTAGAAGGTAACAGCTCTGCTGAGCTTGAAGGGACAATGAAACTGCATTTGGGCTCAGTAGCCTAAATAACAAGCTTTCAGTTTTGTTGCTTCTGAAGGGCCACACCAACAACAGCAAGTGTATTCTCAGCTTATTTGTTTCTCGTCCACTCAGAACAGGAAATTTTTCACATTCAGGATTTCATAACAATATAATTAATAATAATGACCATTTTCCCATGCAATCCTTACTTTCCTAGGCTTTGCTGCGGTGATGGCAATGGGGAATTAGTGTAAGGAATGCCTGTAGGAGTGCATTTGGGAACAGGCTCAGGAAGGGTCACATTGTTGTCCCCTCTATCACACAGTGTGTGCTGGGCCAGATGCTGTTCCCAGCCAGCAGGGTGTTGTACTGCCTCTGCCCAGTCGTGTGTTCAACCACTTACACTTCTCCTCCATCTGAGTCTGTCTTGTGTTCATGACATCTCTCAGCAGCTGAAATCGAGCCTCCCTCTCTTCTTTCATTTTCTCAACCCTCTTGGCCCAAGCCTGATCCCTCTCTTCCTTCAAGAGCTTCTCGTCTTCTCTTTCTTGCTCCTTCTCCCTCCTCAGCTGTTCAGCCAGATGATCCAGGTAAGTAAGCTGCTCCTTCAACAGCGCTTGCTGCAAACACACAGACATTTGCAGATCTGAGTCAATTAGTCCAAAAAGGCCTTTCAAAGCCTGAAGAGAAGTGGTGGTTCACAGCCAGTGTGGGAGCTGGGACCTGCCATGGGAAAGAACTGCTCAGAATCCTCTACCTGGCATACAGACAACAGGACAAATACAGAGTGGTCCCTTTCACCACAGCAGCTCAGCTGCCTACAACACACCCATTTTACAGATTTTCCACAGCTGACCAAGCAACTCCAGTATCACCTGCATTAAATATAATCATATTCTATCATATATATCACCTCCTGTAATTCTGCAGAAATTTCTAACACTGAGTTGATACAACTTTCCTAACCTACATGAGCTTCTAAACACCTCTCTCCTGTGTCCTAGACCCCCTGAGACTCATTTGCAAGGTGAAGTTCGACAATCTAGTTGTTTTAACTTCAGGAAATGACAGACAAATCCACTCATTCATGGCATCCCCAATAAATAAAATATGAGAATTTGCATCTATCTATATCTTGTTCTGAAATATTTTAAAGTTTTTTAGTAATCATTAATTACAGTAAGTTAAATATTTCCTTTCTTCTGCTGTTACAAATACTTCATACATCAGGTCCATGAAACAAAAACTAGTTTTCCAGCCTCTATTATGTCCATGCAGTGTAAGGATGATAAAGCTCAATGAAATCAGCATGGAGGGACAAAATTCCAGGATTTCCTGAGAGCCCTCATTTCATTTATCCAGCCTGGTAGCCTTGCTGATTGCAAAGCAGGCTCTAAAGTGCTGTGGTTTTAACAGCTAATGGGTTTCTGCAGAGGTGCAGAGCACTGGCAGGAGGAGAGGCAGCAGGCTGTTCAATAAAAGAACTATCTCATTCAGGGAGAAGGGCTTGTGTCTGTTCCCTATTACCCTGTGCAGTTCACAGGGCCACAGAACTAGTCTAGATGAGGTATTGCCCCACAATTTCACAATGAAACACCTTACTTTTTTCGTTGTTATCTCAGCATATATCCTGTTGGGGTCCTGAAAGTCTTCTTCCAAGATTTTCTTCTCTTGGGCAAGCTGAGTTTGTTTTTCTGCATCAAGATGTTTCTGCTTGTCCTGCACTGCTTTGAGCAATAGCTCCCTGCATTCCTTCTGCTGATGTCGCCTCTTCTTCTCAAGCTCTTCATTTTCCTTCCTAAACTGGTGAAGATCTTGTTCCTACAGAGATAAAAGTAGCCAGCTTGTAAAAAATCACTGCTTAACTTCAAACTAAGTGCTGGCTAGAGTTAGTTTATTGCAACACTGAAGTGCAAAGCCTTGCTGGCAACACAAAATCAGTATCATCCACTAGACATGGTAATGCTAAACATTGTAGCATGTCATTCGTTAGAATTCAGGATTTTTATCTCTAATTATCAGCTCCACTTCAATACAAAAACTGTATTGTGCCTGGTGTTTCCCAAAAGTTTCAGGCAGATAGAGTCATCTCTTTAGGGAAATCAATATTATTGCAGCAGTTTGATCTATATCCAAGTGTTCATAAGCACAGACAAATAACAGGGCCACGTGTTCCTGCTGTTTCTGTAGATATTATCTGTCCTGTGCCTGTGTTGGGTGTTCAGAGCATTGCATCTTTCCTGGTCCTAAGGCTGCACTAAGTCAGTGATTGGATCCTTGTATTCTGGTGGGCAGTTAATGAATTTCCATGGTTTCAAATCATCCCACTTCATATTGGAAAGAACTTTATATTCCACTTTATATTGGAAAAAAGTGTGGTGAAACTGAGCTCTTAAAAAACAATGACAAATCACTAATGGGTATTTGAGATCAAATAGGTATTTGTATATTCAAGATTATTTAGCCCCCAAAAAATTCAAAAGTAGCATCATTAAGTAATTTATAAGCATAATTTCTGGACATCTAGCAATTGAATAAGTGTACAAGCACAACTGCACTGAAACATAACACAGTATGTGTTATGCCATCACTAGCATTGTATTATCTCAGAAACCACACTTCAGCTTTGCAGGCACACAGTTTTTTGACAACCTGTTCTTAAATGTCTCTTTTTTAATATGAATGAGTCTTTTAAAATGCTTCAGCAGGTTTGTCATAAACAGCATGTCTAATCTTCCCCATATGGAAGCAGAAGCTGCTCTCCCTAAAGAACATCCCTTTTTTATGCCGGACATGAAGCACCCATGGGTTCTTGCAGTATTTCAGAGCCAAAGCTGACTTTGCATCTGCCTGAACTGTCAAATTCACTTTCAGAAGCTGGTAAAACAGCTTTGAAACTCAGTATGTATATAATTTGAGGAATAGAATTAGTAATCCAAAAAGCTTTGAACAGCAAAGGTGGAAAGAAAGCAGAAGTGGTTAGCAGTCTGCTGTGCAAGTTGGCACATGTCTTTGGATGAATTCTGACATCAGTGAAGCTGTGTCAGAGCAGCCACGGATAGGACCCATGAAGGTTTGTTCACTGGGGTAACTCAACGTTGCAAATGTACAAAGAAGTGGTTGCCAACCACGCTTCTGCAAGCCAGGACCAAAGTGCTCTGGCAGAAACTCATGAAACAACAGTCAGGATATCATGAAGTTAATCACCTTCCAAGAAATCACAATTCTTTTAGGGAAAAATAAGACAAAGGAGGAAGGCAACTGATATAGGTAATGCAGCTAAAGCAAAAATTGCTGTCTCTGCTGCAAGGATATCCACTTCTGAGATATCCTGGTGCACACATGTGGTCTACCATGCCAAAGGTGTGAGTTTTCCTTCACTAAATATTCTGTTTTCATTGCAACAACCAGGAGAAAGCTTGATGTACACTTAGCTGTCCATTCACCCAGATGAAACTCCTGGTCATTAGGGGCTACCAGTCTGCAATGAAAAACTTGTAATGAGGCCATCTGCTGCATCCCTCTTCTGCTGAGAATGGATTCATATTCCATACAGAAACTCTCCTTCAAAGAAAGCTTTTTTTTTTTCCTTTCCAGAGGCTCAACCACTTCATCAGAAATGTATCTCCTTGACAGAGCCGCAGGCTGCTGTCTCCAGGGGAAGATACAGAGTCTTCTATTCTAATAGTGCTTTTCTGAAAAGGCCAGTTAAGGAGCAGCATTCTTTGCCGGGGAGGTTTGGCAGTGCCTTAGAAGTTGTTACAAGAAAATAATTCTGTTCTACATATTTTTAAATAAGTAAAGCATTATTCTAGCTTGGAATAAGGGCACTGTGGTTTCACAGCCAGCATTTTCCGAGCTTTAGATACATTATTGTCTCCTTTTTACAAAATGTAGTATGTATGATGCCAGCAACCAGCTTCCAGTGTCTAACAGAGTATCCTGAGTGATCATTCAGCCTCTACATGTAAATAGCTGCAAAATGAAGACTGAGTCTGAGCTAAATAGCCTCCCATAATTTAAAGTCAACACAGAATACTGAACTAGCAAGCCACACTAAAGCCAGCAAAACCACAGCAAGAGAGATGGAAAAGGATGATGAAAAAAGAGGGTAGTGGCCAAACAGTTGGGCCAAGGTAGCCAAATGCCTCCTGTGATGTGTGCTCAACAGCAGCCAGGTCTAACAGGTGAGAGAGCTCAGGTGCTGCTTGCTAATTTGTTTAAAATATATATATAAAATAAATATTTCAGCTGGGAAACAAGACTCTCCTGCTATCCTTCAGGAAACTGGAAGTCAAAAGCTACAAAGATACTTGGCAAAAGCTTTAAAATGTTTCCATTTCCCACAATGGCTCTGACAGACTGAGTGCCAAAACCCTTTAGGGTGCCGAGTTTCAAAAGATGCATTTCCCTCTGTAAGCAGGAATGCCTTTGCCACAGTTCTGGAAAAGAGGCTTAGCTTAACAGCACAGGCTCAGATACTAATGGAATCACTGAAGATACAAATAAGGTATGGATTAGTCTAAATGTCTAGTAAGCCTGTCATTAGAAGGGCCTTCTGCACAAGCCTGAATGCAGAACACTATGGAAATTACCAGCCATTCAGCCTCCTTTTTGATCTCCTGCTTCTTCTCCTCTTGGCGAGCGGTGTGCACGGCCACCTGGGCTTCACGCACATCCAGCATCTCCCGGATCCGCGCTGCCACCTCCTGCGCCTTCAGCTCTGCTTCCTCATCCTTAGCCAACAGCTCCTTCTCACAAATCTCTTCCAACTTCTGCTCCTGCATCTTCTCTTCCTTTTTCAGTATCTCCTTCAGAGTCTGCTGGGCCAGCTGGCAGTCACCCAGCTCCTTCTCACTCTGTTTTTTACAGAGTATGCGATACTCTTCACATCGGTTTCTGAAAGGCAACGTAAAAGGCTTTTTTAAAAAGTCTCAAAACAATAAGCAGGTCTGCAGGTGTGTGGTGAATGAAGGCCCCCAGCTCATCACTGCTCAAAACACAGCAACCCAGGACTCCAAGTTATACCCCTGGTCTGACACTGATTCCTTAAAGATCCTAAGGAACCAGAGAGCCTGATTTGATGGAGGTTTTGACATTAAAGAGTTATTATTTGAATTTGTAAAAGAAGCCTAAATCAGCTTCCTCAGAAAGGGAAGTGAAGAGGTGGCAGCGATCCCTGCTCCCTGTGACAGGGACAGCACCCAGGGAGCGGCTGGAGCTGTGCCAGGGAGGTTCAGGTGGGATATCAGGGCAAGGTTCTTCCCCCAGAGGGTGCTGGCACTGCCCAGGCTCCCCAGGGAATGGGGACATTCCCCAGGCTGCCAGAGCAGGGCCAGGAGCTGGACTGGAGGATCCTGGTGTGTCCCTTCCAGCTCAGGATATTGTGTGAGTGTAAATGAACACACAGTACATCCACACATTATATACCCCATGTGTGCCCTACACGTAGCTGGAATGTGATGGGTTGTGTGCAAATATACCTTTTATTATTCACATATAAAACACATGCATGCCACACTTATTCAAACATCTAGGCTGGTCTCTGTTCACATGAAGTAAGTTTACAGTAAGTTTGTAAGTCACCTGGAATCTCATTCATATCCAGAAAGTGCTGCAACGGTAGAAATGTGGGTTACATGGTTGAGCAGGAACCACTAGAAATTTATTAATTTTTTAAGTGAAGTTCTGCAGGATAATTCAGACAAGTTGCAATAAAAGCCTGGAGAAGGTAGAAAGTCAAACAAGTAATGCAGCTCTCAGTTTTCATTTACTCTCTGCAACTGAATTGCATATAAAAAGGTAATTTATCTTCAGTTGAAGAACACTGAACTAATTGCAGATTCTGCTTTTACTTTTGCAAACAAAGCGCTATTGAGATAAACACATGCCATCAAACAATATTTAATTTGAACAATCTGCAAACATTTTAATTGTGTTCTATAAACAGATTTTCATTAAGTCAGAATGTGAAATTGGCAGGCAAAGGTAAAGACCTGCAAATGTGAAGGATCTATGAGCTCTAACAGACACATGTGAATGCTGTGAAGTGAAAAGATATCTCACAATTTCATGTTGAATGAAACCACCTTCTACAGATTATTGAAAAGGTATTTAGGAATTCACAGAAGATACCACAGCCTGAATCATGAACAACTTCATGGCAGCAGTAGTTACCTACACAATGTGAAATACTATGACACTACACAAGCTTCAGCTGACTATCATGTCAAACAAAAATAGTAAATATTTCTCAGGCCACTATCTCAATGCTATTACCAATCTCCATATCAGGGCAGCTATTTAATTTTCAGAGCAGAGGTCTCACTACATTTTCTCCCAGTTGGCTTTCAACAGTCGCTGCCTCACATTTCCCTGGTGCAAGGACATCTCTCTGTTCATCCTCTCGGCTAAAGCACCCAGTGCCTGCCTGTGCTGAAAGGTGAAGGGCACCACACACACACAGTGAAAGGGGCAGCACTGCTGTGAAAACATTTCCATTCTGCTTGCTATTTGCTGGACCTGCCCCAGCCCTGAGCCCCCTGCCCTGGTCTGATCCCCCAGCGTGGGCAGCAGGGGAGGGGGGATTGTGCCCCTGTGCCCCTGTGCTGAGGTGAGACCCCACCTGCAGAGCTGCCCCAGCCCTGGGCAACA